>NC_060065.1:24909343-25217801 GCF_020283565.1 Trifolium pratense
TCGATAAATATTCAACAATCATGATATCGGCACAAACCATTCTTATCAAACCGCTAAAACATCCACTTCGTACGAAACATCCATAGACTCACACTCTACGACCTCACAACGTTACCCCCAAAATAGGTACAACCAATCGAACTCTCCGAAAGATACTTCCGTGGAATACTTCCACAACTCCATAATTCTCTGATTCCCTCATGAATCACTTAACTGTGCTACACCACTTATTCATATTCGAATCTTATTCCAACTAATCACTCGATAATTCAATTCCAACGATCACTTGATGACCAACATTCTCAAACTTCATTAACAAATGCTAAAAACTACCGTCTCTAACCGTCAAATTCCTTTCTCACATTGAGTCGAATCCAATACGACTACTCTGTTCCCAAGTAATCTCTCAACCAATATTTGCATTCCTTAACGCAAACATTTTCCAATACGACTTCTCCTTAATCCCTTAGCAATTTGCTACTTCAAAATTAGGCTACCGCCTAAAATTGGTTCTCCAAACAATCATAACTTCTATCTCGTTGATTCCAAACGACATCTTCAGTTCGCTCACGCTCCACCTATCCATGTTCCCCATCACCTTGTATTGCAACAAGCACACTCTTCTCCGTTTATTTACTCATCGAATTAAATCCACAAAGCTCCAAATACTCGTCATACGATCTAATCCCATCCATTAAATTCTAATCAACCTTTGTCTTAGTATTCTTACTCATGACCTCTTGTCTAATCCCAATATGACATCTCTAGAAAATTTCCAAAATTCTCGTCCAAATACATTTTAAGTTATGCACCAAGTCACTACCGTTTCATCATCCATGATGAAACAATTTAAAATCCTTTACTTCATTGTCACCGATTGTGACCATACCTCATCAACATCCACGATGCATCTAACAAAACTAGTCTCTACCGACTCTTCCATTCCATGAATCCAAATTCCTTAGCAAATACTTACTCACTCTTATCTTGTGGGCACTACCAAATGCTCTCTGACACTTACCTTAGGCATCACCTTCAACTCCTTACTATATGTGCTCAAACACAACATCTACTCATATGTGCGGTAATCCTTTTCGCAAACTCTCACCTAACACAAGTCACTTCCAACATGACCTCCTATTACTCACTCTCAACACGTTCTTTAACGACGAACTTTCTTATTCTTCATCATTCAAAAATAATACCTCTCTTTTAGCTTCATCTCCACTTCTAGGATCTCATTCAACTTCGACACAAATTGCCCTGTCATTATCCAAATCCAATTACCCTTTCTTCGGCAAGCCTCTCACAAAATCTTTCGAATTGTTATCCTACTTCCATCTTCGAATAAACTCGACTACTCATACAATCCTCACTTCCAACGATTCAACAAACATACCAATCCTATTATGATATTTCTCAATTCCATTCTCATCTACTTTAAAACCTACTTCCCTTCATCAATTAATTAACACCAACAGTGCACTAATTTTAATATCTATTTCTCAAGCTTCTCAAACCTCTTCCAGAAATCACCTCGCACACTAGGCTTAGAACTCCGAATTGTTCAACCAATTCAACCTACTACCGTATGCACGACTCACGTAAAACTTCTTACTCAAGAATCCCCTACAACATCCGATCCACTTGGATGACAACTTACTTCAAAATCATCACCTCTCAAGAATCCTAATCACTCCTTCTTCTTCATATTCGACTCCTTTCGATCAAACAGATACTTCCACTTTGGTCCACAAAACACGCCTCCATACATTTAGTGCAACACACGATCTCCAACCGTTCTGAATACTCTTCATCTCACTTAACCAATCTCACTAACGCCTCACGGCGAAACACTTGGTCCGACAACTCCTCTTCTAATAGTTTCTCACAACTTGTTGCGCCCATTCATTCCACTTTGAACAACGTCGCCAATTCCTGAATATTCCGCTTCAAGAACATCTCTACTCATCTCCTCACGATCGAAACATCTCGGAGGGATATAACCTTCTCCCCCACTTATCTCAAACTCACTCGTACTCTTCCACTAGAACTTCCGATGCTCACACCTAACGGTTCTATCGTCTCTAAACATATTCTTCCTAAGAAGAAACTAGTATCGACATCGTTTACACGCATGTCGCATACAAGGGACAAAACCTAACCCACGATACCTAAACACTTACACAAAATCATGCAAGCATCCAAGTAACCTATACTTCCCTCACTTCTCAAAGTTAGGAAATCAAAACAACATAAGAAAAATGAACATTGCATAGCAATAATTCATACTCACATTCAATCAACTCAGAACAAGACGTCAATAAAATAAATTTCTTGTCTGGCTCCCTCGCTTAGCAAAAGCTAGCGAGCTCCCGGCGAGACAAGTCAAAAACATTCACAGGGCTTAGCAAGACTTAGCGAGACTCAGCGAGGTTCATTCTTCGCCTAGCGAGCACATCCAAAAAATCTGGGTGCTCTGCTACGGTTTTGAACTTACGCTCACTAAACTCTCGTTTTCTCGACTCACTAATCCACAAAATCCAAAACATCAAGCATATAACATCATTATAGACTTGAAAGCACAATTAGAATCATGCATCAACAATCACAACATAGAATTATGAGATCTTCATGTTTTTACTCATAAAACGCATAGCAATTCAAATGCCTAGTAATCATCTAGCACATGTTATAAACAAACATATAACAAACACATACCAGGACACATTAATATCCTACTCTTCTCACCATTTTAAAAATTAATTTTCACTCACCCAAAAGAAAATAACTCTATTTTCATCAAAATCTTCAAGAAATAATATTAGTTTTTAAAATTATTTCAAATCATTACCACATGCAGTTTTATATCATGCCGGATCGTCACATGCAGTTTTACATCATGCCGGATCATCAACAATTAGCAAATAAGCATCATTCCATCAAGTTTAAACTACAAAAAGGTTAAACTCTACGCATATACAACTATTATAAACATAGGAGTATAGCACTCACACCATTACTCACAAAAAGAACGAATAATTTAATCCAATTCACATCACTCATAGTTCCTAAATAAACAACATGAATGATTTCACAAAACAAACACAACAATATTGTTAGACAAACACGACTGACACACAACACTCACTTGGTCTGACTGCACAGACCTGCTCTGATCGACACATAACCCACACAGTCCGAAGACAACGGGGCTCTGATACCAATTGTAACACCCAAACCCATTATTTATATATTTCTACCTTTAGTAAAATCTTTTTCAAAATACGCAACGGAAAATCACATTTAATTTATTGAATATCGGTTCGAGTATTACACTCCTCTAACAAAATAATACTAATATAATTAATTAGTAAAAATAGTATTTATATAAATCTTTGAATCAAATAATGTATTTATTGATTATACAAAACAACCTAGATAAGGAGACTCTATATACATATAAAACCCCTTTTCCCGTGTCACAATCAGAGCGGAGCTTCACCGACGACTCGACCTCGAATACCACAAAATCCTGTAAATCTGGACCCCCAACGGTCCAGCACATAACACATAAAAGAGAGTTAGATAACATACTCAAAATATACAAGTGTAAGTAAATGGTACTTAAACACTTCTTCATAAAAACATGCATAATCATACATTATACATATACATCACCATCATTCATGCATATTCATATATCATGCATATACTTCATTTATCACCTAATCAATCATCCACAAAATACACCAAACATATAGTTTCACGTCGTCTCGGACAATACCAAAACATCAACAAATACATTGTTCAGATTATGGTCATGACGGACCCTGCGTTGTTCATTTTATAGTCATGACGGACTCTGCTCCTCACATACGGATTAACAATCAACATTTACCAAGTATGTGTCAAACATCATTTATTATAAAATGCACACATAATCCCTAATGCAATCTAATGCTTCACATTCATGTTATGTCCTCTAGACACCTCTAATGCATGTGGTACCATCGTCTTTATCAGAGTATTTCACCTCCGATATCCGTCTTTATCAAACAAATATAGTTCGATATCCTTCTTTATTGGGCAAGCCAATATCCCTAAATATTCATGATGCATGCACTCAAAACTCATGAATATATTCATCAACAATTTTGGCATATAGCCCGTCAACAATAACGTGGAACACTATCCAACGTCCGTCTTTATTAAGATAATCAATACCTTAATATCCGTCTTTATTAGAATAACATAATTCTAATATCCTTCTTTATTAAGTTGATTAACACCTTAATATACTTCATTTATACTTCATACATGATTAACAATCGTTATAAGCATCAACAAGCATCAACAAGCATCAACAATCATGTAAGAATAAGACACTGATTGAAAATACATGCAAAGGAAGATAGCAGATGAAAAATTGGTGAAAACTGCAGTATTTCCGCCTGGGGCGGAAATTTTTACGTTTGAGGCGTAAGTTTACGTTTTAGGCGCAAAAATTTACGTTTGAGGCGCAGAAAAGTCTGAAAGGTTGGCTGCTCACTGTTTTTCCGTTTCAGGCGGAAATTATTGTGCCTGAGGCGGAAAAACATGCGTTTCCTACACAAAAACGCCCAAAAATCCCATTTTTCATGTTATAAATCCCAAAAGAGTTTGTATTCAAGTGCTACAAACATATCTAAACACAAAAGGACGGTTCATTTCACCGATCTACCATTTTTACTACGAAAAAGTAGAGATTTAACACTTTTACTCAAAACTCTCAAGAACACAAAGTTCTTGAGTTTAATCCATTAGAAAACTCGTTTTAACCATTAAATCCGTTCATTAATCATGTTAAAAGCATGTTAAACATATTAAGAACCTTAGGAACGATTTCCATCAAGAAAATCCATTCCAAACTAAAACGAAAATGGGGTGGAGGAAGTTCGGGTGAGGAGAAATCGACATTCTCCCCTTCCTCGAGTCACCCACGAATATGAAATCTACTCTCTTACCTGGATTCGAAGAAAACACGACGAAGATCTCGAATCCCTAGCTCTCCTCTTGCCCTAGCTCCTCAAGCTCTCTCTTCTCTTCTCTCAAAAACACAAGAACATGAGAAATGAATTCTCTCTTCCCTCACTATGCCCATATGGGCGCTCCACACACACACAAGGCCCATTGGGCCTCAAGCCCAATTGGCTTGGCCCAATAACACGTTAACTCTCTCTACTCGCTTAATAACTAAAGTACTCGATAAATAACTCTAGTTATTAACTTAATTAAAATTCCACGTTAAATAAAATATTTTAACACGTAAAAATAATAATATGAAAATTGGGTCGTTACAACCACAACTTTACTAGAGCTGCTTCTAAGTCTTCTAAACCTGTTAGTGGCAGGAACTTCTTCCACAAACTCTTCTTTTGATCCATCATGGGTTGTAAATTCACTCCACTGTTTCTTAGGCCCATATTGAATATGCTTTGAAACTTTCCTTCCCTTCTTTGTTGTCTTGGCTACTTCATTAGTAGTGCACACAACCTTCCCTGAATTACTCCTCAGTCTTTTATCAATAGAAGGATGAGTCTTCTTAGCAGGACTTTCTCCAGAGTTGAGATCGTTCACAATAATTATATTTCCATCCGCATTATTGTTTTTCTCAACAGATCCTCCTTCTTCAATGTGTTCAGACACAATATTAAAACTCTTCATCAAACTGAGAGATCACATCAGTTACCATCAGAAATATTACAAGTTGTAGTTGTTTCTGGAGCTTGCTTCTCATCAGCTACGACCACATTATATGGAGACTCAGGTATAATAGTGCTCTCCAAATTTTCTTTTCCATATATGTTGTAGTATTAGGTGCAGCATCAGATTCAGGACTAGTTTCCTTGTGAGATTTCTGTAACGACCCAATTTTCATATTATTATTTTTATGTGTTAAAATATTTTATTTAACGTGGCATTTTAATTAAGTTAATAACTTGAGTTATTTATCGAGTACTTTAGTTATTAAGCGAGTAGAGAGAGTTAACGTGTTATTGGGCCAAGCCAATTGGGCTTGAGGCCCAATGGGCCTTGTGTGTGTGAGGGGGCGCCATATGGCCATGAAGGAAGGGAGAAACATTTCATTTCTCATGGTTCTTGTGTTCTTGAGAGGAGAAGAGGAGAGCTTGGGAGCTAGGGCAAAGGGAGAGATAGGGATTCGAGAGCTTCGTCGTGTTTTCTTCGAATCCAGGTAAGAGAGTAGATTTCATATTCGTGGGTGACTCGAGGAAGGGGAGAATGTTGATTTCTCCTTACCCGAACTTCCTCCACCCCATTTTCGTTTTAGATTGGAATGGATTTTCTTGATGGAAATCGTTCCTAAGGTTCTTAATATGTTTAACATGCTTGTAACATGATTAATGAACGGAAATAATGGTTAAAACGAGCTTTCTAATGGATTAAACTCAAGAACTTTGTGTTCTTGAGAGTTTTGATGAAAAAGTGTCAATCTTTACTTTTTCGATGTTTATGGCGTAGATCTGAGAAATGAACTGTCCTTTTGTGTTTAGATATGCTTGTTGCACTTGAATATGAACTTATTTGGGGTTTATAACATGAAAAATGACTTATGTGAGAGTTTTGAGAGTTTAGAGTTTGAAATGAGAAATGTAGAAAATTGTTATCTATGAGGTCTGAACCTTTACGTGCAATTTTGACCTCTTTTCGTTGCGAACTGGTTTTAGTGGCCAACATAAAAGTTGTAGCCCTGTTTGTTAGCTTTCCAACGAGTATATGTGCGTCTCCATTGGACTTTCGTAGCCCAAGTTATGATCGTTGCAATGAGAGGCTGTCCAGTAATTTCCGCCTAAAACGGAAGAGCAGTGAGCAGCCATCCTTTCTGATGTTTTTCCGCCCCAGGCGTAAATATTTCCGCCCCAGGCGGAAATACTGCAGTTTTCACCAGTTTTTCATCTGCGATCTTCCTTTGCATGTAGTTTCGAATCAGTGTCTTATTCTTACATGATTGTTGATGATTGTTGATGCTTGTTGATGATTGTTGATGCATATATTGATTGTTAATCATGTATGAAGTATAAATGAAGTATATTAAGGTGTTAATCAACTTAATAAAGAAGGATATTAGAATTATGTTATTCTAATAAAGACGGATATTAAGGTATTGATTATCTTAATAAAGACGGACGTTGGATAGTGTTCCACGTTATTGTTGACGGGCTATATGCCAAAATTGTTGATGAATATATTCATGAGTTTTGAGTGCATGCATCATGAATATTTAGGGATATTGGCTTGTCCAATAAAGAAGGATATCGAACTATATTTGTTTGATAAAGACGGATATCGGAGGTGAAATACTCTGATAAAGACGATGGTACCACATGCATTAGAGGTGTCTAGAGGACATAACATGAATGTGAAGCATTAGATTGCATTAGGGATTATGTGTGCATTTTATTATAAATGATGTTTGACACATACTTGGTAAATGTTGATTGTTAATCCGTATGTGAGTAGCAGAGTCCGTCATGACTATAAAATGAACAACGCAGGGTCCGTCATGACCATAATCTGAACAATGTATTTGTTCACTACTAGAAAACAATTGATCTGGGACGGAATTTTCCGTCGCACAACAGTTCAAATTTCCGTCCCAATTCATATTTGGGACGGAATCTGCGACAAATTTATTTCGTCGCAATTTTCGCTGTCGCAATTTGTTTGGGACGGAAAAATAGATTCTGTCGCATTTTAGGGACGGAATCAGGGACAGAATTTAATTATTGTCTAAACACACTACATTTATTCTGTCCCAAATTGGCGACAGAATAATTAAATTCCGTCTCAATATTGTGACAGAATATTCAAATTCCGTCCCAATATTTGTATTTTGTTTTTTCCAATATTGTTGGAAGGTATAAAAAATTTCTCCGATATTTTCACAAATACAATTTTTATATACACAATGCACATTAAATAGTGTTGCATCATCAATTTAAAAAATCATATCGAACTACAAATTCAATTTGTAAGCATTAATTATCATAAACACAAGTATCTCCAAATATCAAACTTTTATCATTACATTCAAAAGGTTAAAGTTCAAATAACTTGAATGTGCCTACAAAATATCAAACTTTCAATAATTTTTAAGTTCTAATCCAAAGTCA
Organism: Trifolium pratense; assembly: GCF_020283565.1. NCBI lineage: Eukaryota > Viridiplantae > Streptophyta > Magnoliopsida > Fabales > Fabaceae > Trifolium > Trifolium pratense. Next base: position 24,917,518 of record NC_060065.1, read on the forward strand.
TCAATATTACTACTCATTAGCATTTGAACCATCAATGGCATTGCTTCCACGACTAACAATACCAACCGAAGGATCATCTTCATCCAAATCCATTAAATCCAAATATCAGTTGTTGTCGTAGTCCCGCATCAACCTCTCTACTCATGCCATGAACAATATCAACATAATTTGAATATTTATTTGATTGAGATGTTGAGCCATGGGTGAGCATGCTTCCATCCATACCAATTGGCTTGGGTTGAGTGCCACTAGTCTCAACTTGTGAACATAGATTTACAATGTTATCCTAGGAAAAAATAAACATAAATATAACATGTAATGAAGTTAGATACACATAACAAACAGAACAACTCCCACTAAAACTTCTTACTAGATACACATAAACACTTGCTAAAACACTAAAAAACCAACAAAACAACTCCACCATAAAGTAGCAGCCCTTGGATAAATGCTAATCCAGCAAAAACTTCGAAACAGAAACATGGGAACAAGTTTTATTCACAAATTGACACTCATGCAAGCCAACAGTTTTATTCACCAATCGGAGAACAAGTTTACTAAAACAACTGGACAACAAACTAAAAAAATAGCAAGAACAGAAACACATGACAAAAAGGACAAACTGTCAAAGCAAACTCTATACATACATGTGCAGGTCATAAATTATAGCAAATAAAAGGCCACAATCACAACAGTATATCAGATAACTTGATCTCTTATCATTAAGGACACAATCACAGCAAAATAAAAGGCCACAATCACAGCAACCAAAGTCAAGGCTTTTTTCTACAAGTTTAGGCTTTTTTGTAATAGATACTCACATATGCATCACTTGATCTCTTATCAACAAAGTTGTGTCCCCTTCCTAGTGTGACACTGAAGTTGTGTGCATAGCAGTGTTCCTTTGCTCCAAACTAGTAGAAATGGTTGGAACTTTCTTTCCATTCCCTTTATCTACAAATCGTTTATGTAGTCCTCTTGGTTTACCAATACCTGACATCTAAAGTAATGATAAAGACATAGAGATTAATCACATATGTTTAAATATAAAAAAGTAACAATGATATAATAGTGTGAATAATGACTTTCACAAAAAACAATAATCACTTTTTCAACCAAAAGAAAGAAGAAAAAAAACAATAAACAAATTTAATCATAATCAGGTTCAATATGATCATTTGGAACATCTTCATTAGTTGAATCATTGTCATCAAAATCTTCTTCAAAATATATCAAAATCTTCTTCAAATTATATCAACAGCTGGTCATCTTCCAAATCTGTGTCATTGGTGTGGATACCATCTATTTCTTCAATCTTGATTCCACCATATTTCCAAGCAAGAAATTAAATCCAAACAGCAACATGACATAATCATCAGGGAAGTGTCAACTACATAAGCATGTGAAGTGGGTAACAAACACTGAATAATAGAGTGAAAATAACAATGTGAAGTGTGAACTATTAAGATATATACACAGTCAAGAATAACGATGTGAAGTGTGAACTAACTAAAAATGCCAGATTCTCACTTCAACAGATAAAGGGGGCGAGAAATTTCATGAATCGGAGGAGACGGAGAAGTGTCAACGAAACGGTGGCGAGAAATTTCATACCGATAGAAACGAGGCGGTGGTGAATCGTGTTGAGATGAGGCGGTGGCGACTGAGTTGAAGAGATACGGTGGTGACTGAGTGATTGCCGCTGACGGTGGTGACTGAGTGCGGTGGCGACTGTGTTGAGACGAGAGAGAGAGAGACGGCGCTTAGGGTTCTCTTTAGTTTGCGTTTTCTTTCTAATGAGTTAAATGGCTTGCCTTTACTTTCTCTGCCCTTTTACGGTTTTTTTTTTTGTTACCTAATACCACAGTTCTTTTAAATTACTTAAAAGTAAATTAAACTTACTTGACCAAAAATATAAATATAAAAAAAAATTGAAAAATAATAAAATTACCTAATATATTTTAGATTTTTTTTAATAGAGGTTTTAGATTTCTTTTTTATATTATTAGAGTTAAATTTATTTTATAGCATTATAAAAAAAAATTATAGCATACCCAAAAATATTTATTTTATATATAAATATAATATATAATAACTATTTTTGTTTGACTGAACAAATGGCGCTAGTTTTCCCTCCTTATTTTCACTAAATTTTTAGAATAAGATGAGACGGAAATACAAACTCTGTCCCAAGTTTGTGACAGAAAAATCAATTCATCTCAATATTGAGACAGAATATTCATTCTGTCCCAAGCAAATAAATAATCATTTTAAAAAACAGTTGTGACAGAAACGTGTCGCAAATTCCGTCCCCATTTAATTATTTTGGGACAGATTTTAATTCCGTCACAAATTTCCGTCCCAGTTTCATTTTTTTCTAGTAGTGGTTGATGTTTTGGTATTGTCCGAGACGACGTGAAACTATATGTTTGGTATATAATTGTAGATGATTGATTATGTGATAAATGAAGTAATATGCATGATATATGAATATGCATGAATGATGGTGATGTATATGTATAATGTATGATTATGCATGTTTTTATGAAGAAGTGTTTAAGTACAATTTACTTACACTTGTATTATTTTGAGTATGTTATCTAACTCTCTTTTATGTGTTATGTGCTGGACCGTTGGGGGTCCAGATTTTACAGGATTTTGTGGTATTCGATGTTGAGTCGTCGGTGAAGCTCCGCTCTGATTGTGACACGGGAAAGGGTTTTATATTGTATATAAAGTCTATTGTCTAGGTTGTTTTTGTATAATCAATAAATACATTAGTTGATTTAACATTTGTATAAACAAGTATTTTTACTAATTAACTACATTAGTATTATTTTGATTGAAGAATGTAATACTCGAACCACAACTTTTATAATATCGAACATTACTTTCCGTTGCGTATTTTGAAAAAGATTTTTACTAAGGTAGAAATATAGAAATAATGGGTTTGGGTGTTACAATTGGTATCAGAGCAGGTCGTCTTCGGACTGTGTGGGTTATGTGTCGATCAGAGCAGGTCTGTGCAGTCAGACCAAGTGAGTATTGTGTGTCAGTCGTGTTTGTCTAACAATTTTGTTGTGTTTGTTTTGTGAAATCACTTATGTTGTTCATTTAGGAACTATGAGTGATGTGAATTGAATTAAATTATTCGTTCTTTTTGTGAGTAATGGTGTGAGTGCTATACTCCTATGTTTATAATAGTTGTATATGCGTAGAGTTTAACCTTTTTGTAGTTTAAACTTGATGGATTGATGCTTATTGCTAATTGTTGATGATCCGGCATGATATAAAACTGCATGTGACGATCCGGCATGATATAAAACTGCATGTGACGATCCGGCATGATATAAAACTGCATGTGGTAATGATTTGAAATAATTTTAAAAACTAATATTATTTCTTGAAGATTTTGGTGAAAATATAGAGTTATTTTCTTTTTGGGTGAGTGAAAATTAATTTTTCAAAATGGTGAGAAGAGTAGGATATTAATGTGTCCTGGTATGTGTTTGTTATATGTTTGTTTATAACATGTGCTAGATGATTACTAGGCATTTGAATTGCTATGCGTTTTATGAGTAAAAACATGAAGATATCATAATCCTATCTTGTAATTGTGATGCATGATTCTAATTGTGCTTTCAAGTCTATAATGATGTTATATGCTTGATGTTTTGGATTTTGTAGATTAGTGAGTCGAGAAAACGAGAGTTCAGTGAGCGTAAGTTCAAAATCGTAGCAGAGCACCCAGATTTTTGGATGTGCTCGCTAGGCGAAGAATGAACCTCGCTGAGTCTCGCTAAGTCTTGCTAAGTCCTGTGAATGTTTTGACTTGTCTCGCCGGGAGCTCGCTAGCTTTTGCTAAGCGAGGGAGCCAGACAAGAAATTTATTTTTTGTTGACGTCTTGTTCTGAGTTGACTGAATGTGAGTATGAATTATTGCCTTGCAATGTTTATTTTTCTTGTGATTGCTTGATTTCCTAACTTTGAAAAGTGAGGGAAGTATAGGTTACTTGAATGCTTGCATGAATTTGTGTTAGTGTTTAGGTATCGTGGGTTAGGTTTTGTCCCCTGTATGCGACATGCGTGTAAACGATGTCGATACTAGTTTCTTCTTAGGAAGAATATGTTTAGAGACGATAGAACCGTTAGGTGTGAGCACCAGAAGTTATAGTGGAAGAGTGTAGGTGGGTTTGAGATAAGTGGGGGAGAAGGTTATATCCCTCCGAGATGTTTCGAACGTGAGAAGATGAGATGAGTAGAGATGCTCTTGAAGCAGAATATTCAGGAAGTGGTGACGTTGTTCGAAGTGGAATGAATGGGAGCAACGAGTTGTGAGAAACTCCTAGAAGAGAAGTTGTCAGACTAAGTGTTTCGCCGTAGGGAGTTGGTGAGATTGGTTAAGTGAGATGAAGAGTATTCGGAACGGTTGGAGATCATGTGTTGCACTAAAAGTATGGAGGCGTGTTTTTGTGGACCAAGGTTGAAGTATCTGTTTGATCGGAAGGAGTCGAATATGAGGAAGAGGAAGTGATTAAGATTCTTGAGGAGGTGATGATTTTGAAGTAAGTTGTCATCCAAGTGGATCAGATGTTGTACCGGATTCTTGAGTAAGAAGCTTTATGTGAGTCGTGCATATGGTAGTAGGATGAATTGGTTGAACAATTTGAAGTTCTAAGTCTAGTGTGGAGTGACTTTCGGAAGAGATTTGAGAAGCTTAGAGAAAGAGATATGAAGATTAGTGAACCGTTGGTGTTAATTAATCGATGAAGGGAAGTAGGTTTTAAAGTAAATAAGAATGGAATTGAGAAATATCATAATAGGATTGGTATGTTTGTTGAATCGTTGGAAGTGAGGATTGTATGAATAATCGAGTTTATTCGAAGATGGAAGTGGGATAACGATCCGAAGGATTTTGTGAGAGGCATGTTGAAGAAAGAGTAATTGGATTTGGATAATGACAGGGCAATTTGTGTCGAAGTTGAATGAGATCCTAGAAGTGGAGATGAAGCTAAAAGAGAGGTATCATTTTTGAATGATGAAGAATAAGAAAGTTAGCCGTTGGAGAACGTTCAGAGAATAAGTAATATGAGGTCATGTTGGAAGTGACTTGTGTTAGGTGGGAGTTTGCGAAAAAGAATTACCGCACATGTGAGTAGATGTTGTGTTTTAGCACTTATAGTAAGGAGTTGAAGGCGATGCCTAAGGTAAGTGTCGGAGAGCATTTTGTGGTGCCCAAAAGATAAGAGTGAGTAAGTATTTGCTAAGGAATTTGGATTCATGGAATGGAAGAGTCGGTAGAGACTAGTTTTGTTAGATGCATCGTGGATGTTGATGTAGTATGGTCGTAATCGGTGACAATGAAGTAAAGGATTTTAAATTGTTTCATCATGGATGATGAAACGGTAGTGACTTGGTGCATAACTTAAAATGTATTTGGACGAGAATTTTGGAAATTTTCTAGAGATGTCATATTGGGATTAGACAAGGAGTCATGAGTAAAAATACTAAGACAAAGGTTGATTAGAATTTAATGGATAGAGTTAGATCGTATGGCGAATATTTGGAGCTTTGTAGATTTAATTCAAGAGTTTGATTTTGGTATCGAATGTACTAAGGAGGAGTTTAAAGATAACTATCCAAAGAGAGATGATGATTGGTAGGGGTCAGAGATGAATAAAAATTCGATGAGTGAATAAACGGAGAAGAGTATGCTTGTTGCAATGCAAGATGATGAGGAACATCGATAGATGGATTATGGGCGAATTGAAGATGTCGTTTGAAACTAATGAGATAGAAGTTATGATTGTTTGGAGAACCAATTTTAGGCAGTGGTCTAATTTTGAAGTAGCGAATTACTAAGGAATTAAGGAGAAGTGGTATTGGAAAATGTTTGCGTTAAGGAATGCAAATATTGGTTAAGAGATTACTTGGGAATAGAATAGTCGTAACGAGATTCGACTCAATGGTTGGAGATATGCGAGAAAAGGAATTTGACGGTTAGAGACGGTAGTTTTTAGCTTGTGTCAATGAAGTTTGAGAATGTTGGTCATCAAGTGATTGTTGGAATTGAACTATCAAGTGATAAGTTGAAATAAGATTCGAATATGAATAAGTGATGTAACACGGTTAAGTGATCCATGAGGGAATCAGAGACTTATAGGATTTGTGGAGTTATGGAGTTGTGGAAGTATTTTTTTCAGAGTGTGTTCAATTGGTTGTTTTAGGGTAACGTTGTGAGGCCGTAGAATGTGAGTCTATGGATGTTTCGTACGAAGTGGATGTTTTAGCGGTTTGATAAGAATGGTTTGTGCCGATATCATGATTGTTGAATATTTATCGACAAATTGAGGAACTGGCCGTCCTTGATCTCTTGTTGATAAATGGACAAAAATTGTGTTGGATGGGATAAACTAATTTTGTCAAACTTGGTAATGTGTAGCGTTTTGAGCGTTTTGTTGGAGGGTCGGATACAGGAGTTATCCGGAGTTGCTTTAGTTGCGTAATTTTCGAGGGCGAAAATCTTTTAAGTGGGGGAGAGTTGTAACGACCCAATTTTCATATTATTATTTTTATGTGTTAAAATATTTTATTTAACGTGGCATTTTAATTAAGTTAATAACTTGAGTTATTTATCGAGTACTTTAGTTATTAAGCGAGTAGAGAGAGTTAACGTGTTATTGGGCCAAGCCAATTAGGCTTGAGGCCCAATGGGCCTTGTGTGTGTGTGGAGCGCCCATATGGGCATAGTGAGGGAAGAGAGAATTCATTTCTCATGTTCTTGTGTTTTTGAGAGAAGAGAAGAGAGAGCTTGAGGAGCTAGGGCAAGAGGAGAGCTAGGGATTCGAGAGCTTCGTCGTGTTTTCTTCGAATCCAGGTAAGAGAGTAGATTTCATATTCGTGGGTGACTCGAGGAAGGGGAGAATGTCGATTTCTCCTTACCCGAACTTCCTCCACCCCATTTTCGTTTTAGATTGGAATGGATTTTCTTGATGGAAATCGTTCCTAAGGTTCTTAATATGTTTAACATGCTTGTAACATGATTAATGAACGGAAATAATGGTTAAAACGAGCTTTCTAATGGATTAAACTCAAGAACTTTGTGTTCTTGAGAGTTTTGATGAAAAAGTGTCAATCTTTACTTTTTCGATGTTTATGGCGTAGATCTGAGAAATGAACTGTCCTTTTGTGTTTAGATATGCTTGTTGCACTTGAATATGAACTTATTTGGGGTTTATAACATGAAAAATGACTTATGTGAGAGTTTTGAGAGTTTAGAGTTTGAAATGAGAAATGTAGAAAATTGTTATCTATGAGGTCTGAACCTTTACGTGCAATTTTGACCTCTTTTCGTTGCGAACTGGTTTTAGTGGCCAACATAAAAGTTGTAGCCCTGTTTGTTAGCTTTCCAACGAGTATATGTGCGTCTCCATTGGACTTTCGTAGCCCAAGTTATGATCGTTGCAATGAGAGGCTGTCCAGTAATTTCCGCCTAAAACGGAAGAGCAGTGAGCAGCCATCCTTTCTGATGTTTTTCCGCCCCAGGCGTAAATATTTCCGCCCCAGGCGGAAATACTGCAGTTTTCACCAGTTTTTCATCTGCGATCTTCCTTTGCATGTAGTTTCGAATCAGTGTCTTATTCTTACATGATTGTTGATGATTGTTGATGCTTGTTGATGATTGTTGATGCATATATTGATTGTTAATCATGTATGAAGTATAAATGAAGTATATTAAGGTGTTAATCAACTTTATAAAGAAGGATATTAGAATTATGTTATTCTAATAAAGACGGATATTAAGGTATTGATTATCTTAATAAAGACGGACGTTGGATAGTGTTCCACGTTATTGTTGACGGGCTATATGCCAAAATTGTTGATGAATATATTCATGAGTTTTGAGTGCATGCATCATGAATATTTAGGGATATTGGCTTGTCCAATAAAGAAGGATATCGAACTATATTTGTTTGATAAAGACGGATATCGGAGGTGAAATACTCTGATAAAGACGATGGTACCACATGCATTAGAGGTGTCTAGAGGACATAACATGAATGTGAAGCATTAGATTGCATTAGGGATTATGTGTGCATTTTATAATAAATGATGTTTGACACATACTTGGTAAATGTTGATTGTTAATCCGTATGTGAGGAGCAGAGTCCGTCATGACTATAAAATGAACAACGCAGGGTCCGTCATGACCATAATCTGAACAATGTATTTGTTGATGTTTTGGTATTGTCCGAGACGACGTGAAACTATATGTTTGGTGTATTTTGTGGATGATTGATTAGGTGATAAATGAAGTATATGCATGATATATGAATATGCATGAATGATGGTGATGTATATGTATAATGTATGATTATGCATGTTTTTATGAAGAAGTGTTTAAGTACCATTTACTTACACTTGTATATTTTGAGTATGTTATCTAACTCTCTTTTATGTGTTATGTGCTGGACCGTTGGGGGTCCAGATTTTACAGGATTTTGTGGTATTCGATGTTGAGTCGTCGGTGAAGCTCCGCTCTGATTGTGACACGGGAAAGGGTTTTATATTGTATATAAAGTCTATTGTCTAGGTTGTTTTTGTATAATCAATAAATACATTAGTTGATTTAACATTTGTATAAACAAGTATTTTTACTAATTAACTACATTAGTATTATTTTGATTGAAGAATGTAATACTCGAACCACAACTTTTATAATATCGAACATTACTTTCCGTTGCGTATTTTGAAAAAGATTTTTACTAAGGTAGAAATATAGAAATAATGGGTTTGGGTGTTACAATTGGTATCAGAGCAGGTCGTCTTCGGACTGTGTGGGTTATGTGTCGATCAGAGCAGGTCTGTGCAGTCAGACCAAGTGAGTATTGTGTGTCAGTCGTGTTTGTCTAACAATTTTGTTGTGTTTGTTTTGTGAAATCACTTATGTTGTTCATTTAGGAACTATGAGTGATGTGAATTGAATTAAATTATTCGTTCTTTTTGTGAGTAATGGTGTGAGTGCTATACTCCTATGTTTATAATAGTTGTATATGCGTAGAGTTTAACCTTTTTGTAGTTTAAACTTGATGGATTGATGCTTATTGCTAATTGTTGATGATCCGGCATGATATAAAACTGCATGTGACGATCCGGCATGATATAAAACTGCATGTGACGATCCGGCATGATATAAAACTGCATGTGGTAATGATTTGAAATAATTTTAAAAACTAATATTATTTCTTGAAGATTTTGGTGAAAATATAGAGTTATTTTCTTTTTGGGTGAGTGAAAATTAATTTTTCAAAATGGTGAGAAGAGTAGGATATTAATGTGTCCTGGTATGTGTTTGTTATATGTTTGTTTATAACATGTGCTAGATGATTACTAGGCATTTGAATTGCTATGCGTTTTATGAGTAAAAACATGAAGATATCATAATCCTATCTTGTAATTGTGATGCATGATTCTAATTGTGCTTTCAAGTCTATAATGATGTTATATGCTTGATGTTTTGGATTTTGTAGATTAGTGAGTCGAGAAAACGAGAGTTCAGTGAGCGTAAGTTCAAAATCGTAGCAGAGCACCCAGATTTTTGGATGTGCTCGCTAGGCGAAGAATGAACCTCGCTGAGTCTCGCTAAGTCTTGCTAAGTCCTGTGAATGTTTTGACTTGTCTCGCCGGGAGCTCGCTAGCTTTTGCTAAGCGAGGGAGCCAGACAAGAAATTTATTTTTTGTTGACGTCTTGTTCTGAGTTGACTGAATGTGAGTATGAATTATTGCCTTGCAATGTTTATTTTTCTTGTGATTGCTTGATTTCCTAACTTTGAAAAGTGAGGGAAGTATAGGTTACTTGAATGCTTGCATGAATTTGTGTTAGTGTTTAGGTATCGTGGGTTAGGTTTTGTCCCCTGTATGCGACATGCGTGTAAACGATGTCGATACTAGTTTCTTCTTAGGAAGAATATGTTTAGAGACGATAGAACCGTTAGGTGTGAGCACCAGAAGTTATAGTGGAAGAGTGTAGGTGGGTTTGAGATAAGTGGGGGAGAAGGTTATATCCCTCCGAGATGTTTCGAACGTGAGAAGATGAGATGAGTAGAGATGCTCTTGAAGCAGAATATTCAGGAAGTGGTGACGTTGTTCGAAGTGGAATGAATGGGAGCAACGAGTTGTGAGAAACTCCTAGAAGAGAAGTTGTCAGACTAAGTGTTTCGCCGTAGGGAGTTGGTGAGATTGGTTAAGTGAGATGAAGAGTATTCGGAACGGTTGGAGATCATGTGTTGCACTAAAAGTATGGAGGCGTGTTTTTGTGGACCAAGGTTGAAGTATCTGTTTGATCGGAAGGAGTCGAATATGAGGAAGAGGAAGTGATTAAGATTCTTGAGGAGGTGATGATTTTGAAGTAAGTTGTCATCCAAGTGGATCAGATGTTGTACCGGATTCTTGAGTAAGAAGCTTTATGTGAGTCGTGCATATGGTAGTAGGATGAATTGGTTGAACAATTTGAAGTTCTAAGTCTAGTGTGGAGTGACTTTCGGAAGAGATTTGAGAAGCTTAGAGAAAGAGATATGAAGATTAGTGAACCGTTGGTGTTAATTAATCGATGAAGGGAAGTAGGTTTTAAAGTAAATAAGAATGGAATTGAGAAATATCATAATAGGATTGGTATGTTTGTTGAATCGTTGGAAGTGAGGATTGTATGAATAATCGAGTTTATTCGAAGATGGAAGTGGGATAACGATCCGAAGGATTTTGTGAGAGGCATGTTGAAGAAAGAGTAATTGGATTTGGATAATGACAGGGCAATTTGTGTCGAAGTTGAATGAGATCCTAGAAGTGGAGATGAAGCTAAAAGAGAGGTATCATTTTTGAATGATGAAGAATAAGAAAGTTAGCCGTTGGAGAACGTTCAGAGAATAAGTAATATGAGGTCATGTTGGAAGTGACTTGTGTTAGGTGGGAGTTTGCGAAAAAGAATTACCGCACATGTGAGTAGATGTTGTGTTTTAGCACTTATAGTAAGGAGTTGAAGGCGATGCCTAAGGTAAGTGTCGGAGAGCATTTTGTGGTGCCCAAAAGATAAGAGTGAGTAAGTATTTGCTAAGGAATTTGGATTCATGGAATGGAAGAGTCGGTAGAGACTAGTTTTGTTAGATGCATCGTGGATGTTGATGTAGTATGGTCGTAATCGGTGACAATGAAGTAAAGGATTTTAAATTGTTTCATCATGGATGATGAAACGGTAGTGACTTGGTGCATAACTTAAAATGTATTTGGACGAGAATTTTGGAAATTTTCTAGAGATGTCATATTGGGATTAGACAAGGAGTCATGAGTAAAAATACTAAGACAAAGGTTGATTAGAATTTAATGGATAGAGTTAGATCGTATGGCGAATATTTGGAGCTTTGTAGATTTAATTCAAGAGTTTGATTTTGGTATCGAATGTACTAAGGAGGAGTTTAAAGATAACTATCCAAAGAGAGATGATGATTGGTAGGGGTCAGAGATGAATAAAAATTCGATGAGTGAATAAACGGAGAAGAGTATGCTTGTTGCAATGCAAGATGATGAGGAACATCGATAGATGGATTATGGGCGAATTGAAGATGTCGTTTGAAACTAATGAGATAGAAGTTATGATTGTTTGGAGAACCAATTTTAGGCAGTGGTCTAATTTTGAAGTAGCGAATTACTAAGGAATTAAGGAGAAGTGGTATTGGAAAATGTTTGCGTTAAGGAATGCAAATATTGGTTAAGAGATTACTTGGGAATAGAATAGTCGTAACGAGATTCGACTCAATGGTTGGAGATATGCGAGAAAAGGAATTTGACGGTTAGAGACGGTAGTTTTTAGCTTGTGTCAATGAAGTTTGAGAATGTTGGTCATCAAGTGATTGTTGGAATTGAACTATCAAGTGATAAGTTGAAATAAGATTCGAATATGAATAAGTGATGTAACACGGTTAAGTGATCCATGAGGGAATCAGAGACTTATAGGATTTGTGGAGTTATGGAGTTGTGGAAGTATTTTTTTCAGAGTGTGTTCAATTGGTTGTTTTAGGGTAACGTTGTGAGGCCGTAGAATGTGAGTCTATGGATGTTTCGTACGAAGTGGATGTTTTAGCGGTTTGATAAGAATGGTTTGTGCCGATATCATGATTGTTGAATATTTATCGACAAATTGAGGAACTGGCCGTCCTTGATCTCTTGTTGATAAATGGACAAAAATTGTGTTGGATGGGATAAACTAATTTTGTCAAACTTGGTAATGTGTAGCGTTTTGAGCGTTTTGTTGGAGGGTCGGATACAGGAGTTATCCGGAGTTGCTTTAGTTGCGTAATTTTCGAGGGCGAAAATCTTTTAAGTGGGGGAGAGTTGTAACGACCCAATTTTCATATTATTATTTTTATGTGTTAAAATATTTTATTTAACGTGGCATTTTAATTAAGTTAATAACTTGAGTTATTTATCGAGTACTTTAGTTATTAAGCGAGTAGAGAGAGTTAACGTGTTATTGGGCCAAGCCAATTAGGCTTGAGGCCCAATGGGCCTTGTGTGTGTGTGGAGCGCCCATATGGGCATAGTGAGGGAAGAGAGAATTCATTTCTCATGTTCTTGTGTTTTTGAGAGAAGAGAAGAGAGAGCTTGAGGAGCTAGGGCAAGAGGAGAGCTAGGGATTCGAGAGCTTCGTCGTGTTTTCTTCGAATCCAGGTAAGAGAGTAGATTTCATATTCGTGGGTGACTCGAGGAAGGGGAGAATGTCGATTTCTCCTTACCCGAACTTCCTCCACCCCATTTTCGTTTTAGATTGGAATGGATTTTCTTGATGGAAATCGTTCCTAAGGTTCTTAATATGTTTAACATGCTTGTAACATGATTAATGAACGGAAATAATGGTTAAAACGAGCTTTCTAATGGATTAAACTCAAGAACTTTGTGTTCTTGAGAGTTTTGATGAAAAAGTGTCAATCTTTACTTTTTCGATGTTTATGGCGTAGATCTGAGAAATGAACTGTCCTTTTGTGTTTAGATATGCTTGTTGCACTTGAATATGAACTTATTTGGGGTTTATAACATGAAAAATGACTTATGTGAGAGTTTTGAGAGTTTAGAGTTTGAAATGAGAAATGTAGAAAATTGTTATCTATGAGGTCTGAACCTTTACGTGCAATTTTGACCTCTTTTCGTTGCGAACTGGTTTTAGTGGCCAACATAAAAGTTGTAGCCCTGTTTGTTAGCTTTCCAACGAGTATATGTGCGTCTCCATTGGACTTTCGTAGCCCAAGTTATGATCGTTGCAATGAGAGGCTGTCCAGTAATTTCCGCCTAAAACGGAAGAGCAGTGAGCAGCCATCCTTTCTGATGTTTTTCCGCCCCAGGCGTAAATATTTCCGCCCCAGGCGGAAATACTGCAGTTTTCACCAGTTTTTCATCTGCGATCTTCCTTTGCATGTAGTTTCGAATCAGTGTCTTATTCTTACATGATTGTTGATGATTGTTGATGCTTGTTGATGATTGTTGATGCATATATTGATTGTTAATCATGTATGAAGTATAAATGAAGTATATTAAGGTGTTAATCAACTTAATAAAGAAGGATATTAGAATTATGTTATTCTAATAAAGACGGATATTAAGGTATTGATTATCTTAATAAAGACGGACGTTGGATAGTGTTCCACGTTATTGTTGACGGGCTATATGCCAAAATTGTTGATGAATATATTCATGAGTTTTGAGTGCATGCATCATGAATATTTAGGGATATTGGCTTGTCCAATAAAGAAGGATATCGAACTATATTTGTTTGATAAAGACGGATATCGGAGGTGAAATACTCTGATAAAGACGATGGTACCACATGCATTAGAGGTGTCTAGAGGACATAACATGAATGTGAAGCATTAGATTGCATTAGGGATTATGTGTGCATTTTATTATAAATGATGTTTGACACATACTTGGTAAATGTTGATTGTTAATCCGTATGTGAGTAGCAGAGTCCGTCATGACTATAAAATGAACAACGCAGGGTCCGTCATGACCATAATCTGAACAATGTATTTGTTGATGTTTTGGTATTGTCCGAGACGACGTGAAACTATATGTTTGGTATATAATTGTAGATGATTGATTATGTGATAAATGAAGTAATATGCATGATATATGAATATGCATGAATGATGGTGATGTATATGTATAATGTATGATTATGCATGTTTTTATGAAGAAGTGTTTAAGTACAATTTACTTACACTTGTATTATTTTGAGTATGTTATCTAACTCTCTTTTATGTGTTATGTGCTGGACCGTTGGGGGTCCAGATTTTACAGGATTTTGTGGTATTCGATGTTGAGTCGTCGGTGAAGCTCCGCTCTGATTGTGACACGGGAAAGGGTTTTATATTGTATATAAAGTCTATTGTCTAGGTTGTTTTTGTATAATCAATAAATACATTAGTTGATTTAACATTTGTATAAACAAGTATTTTTACTAATTAACTACATTAGTATTATTTTGATTGAAGAATGTAATACTCGAACCACAACTTTTATAATATCGAACATTACTTTCCGTTGCGTATTTTGAAAAAGATTTTTACTAAGGTAGAAATATAGAAATAATGGGTTTGGGTGTTACAATTTCAACACAGAGCTACTTCTTCTTTCACTTTAACATAAACATACATATTTAAAAGAAAGTAAAAACTTCGCCAACACTACTTCAACAGACATCTTCAACACACATAGGTAAAGAAATAAACTTCACCAAAAACACCAGAGACATGTAGCAGTGGAATCGGGTTTACCCAGCGTTCACCAACCACATCAACAGAGAGAAATAAACTCTCATAAAGCAACCATACAGGGAGAGATAAACTACCACATGCTGAGAAAAATAAATTCTCACACAGATCAGATGATGATGTCTAGATTCATAGCAGAACACCTCCACAAACACTAAGCACATAAACTAGCAAACTATTAATCATAACATAAGTTGCAAGATCATCAACAGGCTAGCTATATTCTGCTACTCCCTCTCAATGGCAGATCAGAGAACAATTACTCCCCCTAAGTACATCAACTCATGCATATCATAATGAGCACAAGTATACAAGCAGCACCTTATTCTTCTTCCTCATATCCTTCTTCCTTGTCCATAGTGCCAGAAAGTATCTTCCCTGGAGCACACCCAGATACAGAACAGGATGCCTGCTCTGATACCAATTGAAATTCCGGCAGGCTGGCGGACAGATGCTGTGACAGATGCTACAACATCTTGTACCAGTACAGAAAACAATAGACAAGTTAAATAAAGTGCATAACGTAAATAACACCGGTTATTTGTTAACCCAGTTCGGTGACACAAGAATGTCATAAAGACTCTATACCCTAAGTACACCCTTATCCCGTGTCACAATCAGAGCTGAGCTTCACTAACGACTCAACATCGAATACCACAAAACCTGTGAATCTGGACCCCCAACGGTCCAGCACATAACACATAAAAGAGAGTTAGACAACATACTCAAAATATACAAGTGTAAGTAAATGGTACTTAAACACTTCTTCATAAAACATGCATAATCATACATTATAATCAAATATAATTTCTAGATCATTATAATCAAATAATGTACATCATCATCTATCATTCAATTATAATTTCTAGATCATTATAATCAAATATCACTTCATCGAATAGCAATAAGCACACTTAGCAAAATATGTGTCACATAACAATTATCACATAAATGCAAACATATGTGTCACATATCAAATATCAAATATCAAATAATGTACACATATCCTAATGCAATCTAATGCCACAATCTTCATGTTATGTCCCCTAGACATATCTAATGCATGTGGTACCATCGTCTTTATTAGAGTATCTCACCTCTAATATCCGTCTTTATCGGATAAATATAATCCGATATCCGTCTTTATTGGAATATCCAATATACATCAACAATTCATGAATGCATGTATGTAATTCATGAATTCACACTCACACAATTAGCATTTTGCTCGTCATTTATAATGTGGAACACTATCCAACATTTCGTCTTTATTAAGATAACACTATACCTTAATATACGTCTTTATCGAATAACATAATTCGATATCCTTCTTTATTAAGTTGATTAACACCTTAATATACTTCTTTGATATTTAAACAAACATCATCAACAACAATTATATTACACAAATATAATCAACAATTCATCACAATACAATTAATCATGGTTATAGACACCTAATTGTATGTTAGAATACCCTAATCACATGTTACAAGTGCCCAAATGCACTTAAAACAATTAACAAAAAGTTGTTGTCACAGTGCTGTTCGCTGAGCGAAGGCTCAGCCAGCCTCAGCGAACCACACCAGTGGATCACCTGCTCGTGGCGAGCTGCAGCGAGCTATGGTGAGCTGTTCGTCACACGTTCGCTGAGCGAAGGCCTAGCGAGCGCCTCCTGACAGGAAAGCTCAAAACCTGCGTTTTCCACACCAAATCACCCAAAAATCCCATTTTTCGTGTTATAAACCCCAAATGAGTTTGTATTCAAGTGCAACAAACATATCTAAACACAAAAGGACGGTTCATTTCACCGATCTACCATTTTTACTACGAAAAAGTAGAGATTTAACACTTTTACTCAAAACTCTCAAGAACACAAAGTTATTGAGTTTAATCATTCATAAACTTCGTTTTTAACCATTAAATTCGTTCATACATCATGTCAAAAGCATATTAAGCATGTTATGAACCTTAGAATCGATTTCCATTAAGAAAATCCGTCCAAAACTAAAACGAAAATGGGGTGGAGGAAGTTCGGGTGAGGAGAAATCGACATTCTCCCCTTCCTCGTATCACCCACGAATATGAAATCTACTCTCTTACCTTAATCCGATGAAAGCTCAACGATTGCTCCTCGAATCCCTCCTCCAAGCTCTTTCCCTAGCTCTCCTCTTGCTCTCCCTTCTCTCTACTTCTCCCAAAAACAAGAAAGAATGAATTCTTTCTCTCTCTAAGGGCCTCATATAGCGCCCCCCACCTTAAGTCCAAGGCCCATTGGGCCTCAAGCCTAATAGCTTGGCAGAACTCGCGTTAACTCTCACTAACTCGTGCGTTAACTAAAACTCTCGATAAATAACTTAAAGTTACTATCTTACTTAAAAACCACGTCACCAAATAATTAAACACTTACATGGTGAATAATAAATTTGGGTCGTTACACAGTCCATAACCAAAACAATGGTAAACAAGTTCAACAACTTGATTGAATCTGGATGCGCCCAAAAAATATCACTCAAAACATCGGAGCCGTCATCTTTTCTTCTATTCCAGCTGACATATTTTGCATCATCTAACAACTGCAGCAAGTGTTGCAGCTCTGTTCTGGAGCCTCTTTCCTGTATTTGCATCATGTGTCTTTTCCTATATACAAGTGTGGCATCAACAACAGACTCTGGATTTTGATCTTTCAAATCTAAAACAATGTGTCTTGGTGCTACTTTACGCTTTGTCAAATCTTGAACACGTTTGTTTTCATCAGCGGTTAAACGTGCCTTGCAAGGATGACCATGATATTGGTCAGGTAGCCCGTGGTTGTGAACTCCATGAATAACCTGAACTTTCCATCCTGAACCATCTGTTGAAGGTGCAGCTCTAATTTTAAATGGACAGTTACATTTTTTCGATGCAGTTGTCGTGGAACTTTCTGAAGAGTCATACTTTCCACCTTTATCACAACCTAAAACCAACTTGTCATTTCTACCTCTTATTCCGTTCTTTTTATCTGACCGAGTAATGATAATACTGACTTTGTTGGTGTAACACCCAAACCCATTATTTATATATTTCTACCTTAGTAAAATTCTTTTTCAAAATACGCAACGGAAAATCACATTTAATTTATTGAATATTGGTTCGAGTATTACACTCCTCTACCAAAATAATACTAATGTGGTTAATTAGTAAAAATACTTGTTTATACAAATGTTAAATCAACTAATGTATTTATTAGCTATACAAAACAACCTAGATAAGGAGACTCTATATACATATAAAACCCCTTTTCCCGTGTCACAATCAGAGCGGAGCTTTACCGACGACTCGACATCGAATACCACAAAATCCTGTAAAATCTGGACCTCCAACGGTCCAGCACATAACACATAAAAGAGAGTTAGATAACATACTCAAAATATACAAGTGTAAGTAAATGGTACTTAAACACTTCTTCATAAAAACATGCATAATCATACAATATACATATACATCACCATCATTCATGCATATTCATATATCATGCATATACTTCATTTATCACCTAATCAATCATCCACAAAATACACCAAACATATAGTTTCACGTCGTCTCGGACAATACCAAAACATCAACAAATACATTGTTCAGATTATGGTCATGACGGACCCTGCGTTGTTCATTTTATAGTCATGACGGACTCTGCTCCTCACATACGGATTAACAATCAACATTTACCAAGTATGTGTCAAACATCATTTATCATAAAATGCACACAAAATCCCTAATGCAATCTAATGCTTCACATTCATGTTATGTCCTCTAGACACCTCTAATGCATGTGGTACCATCGTCTTTATCAGGGTATTTCACCTCCGATATCCTTCTTTATCAAACAAATATAGTTCGATATCCTTCTTTATTGGACAAGCCAATATCCCTAAATATTCATGATGCATGCACTCAAAACTCATGAATATATCCATCAACAATTATGGCATATAGCCCATCAACAATAACGTGGAACACTATCCAACGTCCGTCTTTATTAAGATAATCAATACCTTAATATCCGTCTTTATCAAATAACATAATTCGATATACTTCTTTATTAGAATAACATAATTCTAATATCCTTCTTTATTAAGTTGATTAACACCTTAATATACTTCTTTGACATTTAAATAAACATCATCATAATCATCAACACATACAATGCATTTACTCACATTTTTAACACAATACTAATAATATAAGTAAAGTGTATTAAGCATGCATTTTATCATAAAACAAACTCTGGAATCGGAATCTACGCGAAAAACTGGGTAAAATACATAATATAACATGTTAGAACCCTCAAAGTCATTCGAATTTCAAAACAACAAAGTGTTGTGCTGTCACGGTGGCTAAGCGAGCCTTAGCGAGCTGTAGCGAGCTGTTCGCTGAGCGAAGGCTCAGCGAGCTTCAGTGAACCACACCAGTGGGTCACCTGCTCGTGGCGAGCTGCAGCGAGCTGTAGCGAACAGCTCCTGCCAGAACTGCTCAAAACATGCGATTTCCACTCAAATTCACCCAAAAATCCCATTTTTCATGTTATAAACCCCAAATGAGTTTGTATTCAAGTGCAACAAACATATCTAAACACAAAAGGACGGTTCATTTCACCGATCTACCATTTTTTCTACGAAAAAGTAGAGATTTAACACTTTTACTCAAAACTCTCAAGAACACAAAGTTCTTGAGTTTAATCCTTTATAAATCTCGTTTTTAACCATTAGATTCGTTCATACATCATGATAAGAGCATGTTAAACATGTTATGAACCTTAGAATCGATTTCCATTAAGAAAATCCATCCAAATTAAAACGAAAATGGGGTGGAGGAAGTTCGGGTGAGGAGAAATCGACATTCTCCCCTTCCTCGAGTCACCCACGAATATGAAATCTACTCTCTTACCTGGATTCGAAGAAAATACGACGAAGCTCTCGAATCCCTAGCTCTCCCCTTGCCCTAGCTCCTCAAGCTCTCTCTTCCTCTCTCAAGAGCACAAGAACAAAAGAGAAAATGAATTTCTCTCTTCCTCTCATGGCCATATGGCGCCTCCCACACACACACAAGGCCCATTGGGCCTCAAGCCCATTTGGCTTGGCCCAATTACACGTTAACTCACTTTACTCGCCTAATAACTAAAGTACTCGATAAATAACTCAAGTTATTAACTTAATTAAAATGCCACGTTAAATAAAATATTTTAACACATAAAAATAATAATATGAAAATTGGGTCGTTACAGTTGGCATCTCCAACATCTCGAGCCCATGTAAGAACAACATCCGGTGTAGCAAATTTTTGATCAGTTGTAAAAACATCTGTAGTATCTACTAATATTTGACTTGTATTGCCGATTTGAGCCATATATGTTTTAAAAAAATAAAGAAAAATAAAATTAATAAAACTGCTATACCGGAACACTTGTAATGTACCGGAACAGTTTTTACAACATGTTCAACATATCGGAACACACATGTAACTACCAGAACACTTTTTTGTATACCGGAACACTTTGTTGTATACCGGAACACTTTTTTGTATACCAGAATACTTTGAAAAGTGTTCCGGTATACAACACAACACGTTTATGTATACCGGAACGCTTTGTTATATACCGGAACACCTTTTGTATACCGGAACACTTAAAAAAGTGTTCCGGTATACCACACAACCGATTCTGGAAAATTGTAATACCGGAACGATTTTGAAAAGTGTTCCGGTAATAAACTGGAAATTTAACAAACCGGAACACTTTGAAAAAGAGTTCCGGTAAATTTAACAAACCTGGAAAAAAAAACGTACCGGAACACTGGGTGATGGGTGTAAACAGTCTACCAAAAAAGTTACAAACTAACAAAGTGAAAAATAATAAAATATATTTAAATTTGATAAGGGTATAATGAGAATATTGGAAAAAATGTCGGGGTAGATAGAAGATTGTTGGGGTAGAAATTTTTTTTTTCCAATTATAAAACTTTTTAAATAGCCCAATTTAAAAGTCCAAATATCAAATTTTCAAAGATCCAAATAGTCCAATTTTCAAACAAATTAAAGCCCAATGTTTAAAATTTATTAAATTATTTATATAATTTAATAAATAAATAATTAAATAGAGGGGTGGAGGGGCCGGTGGTCAACGCCTGACCACCGGTGGCCGGTACGGCGGTGCTCCGGCCGGCACGGGGGATCCGGTGGCCGGAACGGCGGCAGGCGGTGGTGCTCCGGAGACTGGCTGCCACCACCCTTTAATATTTTATTATTTTATATTTTAATAATTATTTTGATTTTATTGAAAAAGATTTCTTATTTTTAAAATAATTAAAAAATACAGATTTTTGAAATTAGTATTTTTTTTTCCTATAATAAATATTAGTATTTTTTGTATATATAATTAAGTTTTTTAATATTTTAATTATTATTTTATTTAAAAAAATATTTTTCAAGTAATTAAAAAAACAGATTTTTTAATGTTTTTATTTTTAAAAAAATCAAATCAGTATTTTTTTTGATATTTTTTTCCTATAATAAATATAAGTATTTTTTGTACATAAAATTAATTCAAGCAAATAGAATTTATTTTAAAAATTAATCATTTTAAAATGAGAAGTAATCAAATTTAAAATGAAATTTCTAAAATATCCGATTTTAACCAGTTATATAACCATAACTAAATTTTATAACCAATTTAGTAACCGGTTTAAAAAAAAAAAGTGGATTTGGTTTTGGATCCTAATCCAAATAAATGGTTTATGAGTGGATATGATTTGGTTTGGATATGATTTGGACCATGAACACCCCTAGTTCCAGTTCAATGCAATGCAGTGTTTACCATAAAAAAAAAAGTATTTGGTTCTATTTAGTGTTGAAACTTACTTGAGGCTGGCAAGCAAAATGTGTTTATTTTTTTACTCAATATATTAGATTCTAAAGTGTTTATTCTTAAAATCAATGTGACTCATAAAATTATGCAAAAAAAACCAAGAAAGTACTGTGAAAGATTGGCATACTGATTTACTTGCTTGTTATTCTGAACCTTATTTTTATTTTTTACGTACTTTCTTGTTAATTTGATTTTCTTTGGCTATGTGAGCAATAAAAGAATATTTTCATCGTAGGTCATATAAGTATATAATTTGATTCGTAGGTATAAAGACATTCTTGTATCCATGTTGGACATTTTCAAAGATTGCTACTGTTGCAACCAATAGGCCAATATGTAAGTTACTGAAATGGGATGATATTATTTTATCTTGATTTTTTTTTTCCAGTTAATTTTAGTTTTTTTTTTCCAGCTTGTGCAGAAGTATGTAATGAATTTATGGCCTATTTATGTTGCCCGGGTGCGGGTACGGTACCGGTATCCGGTACGGGGTACGTCAATTTTAGAAAAATTAAGATACGGGTACGTTCCTATAACCCTCACCACTAGATCAAAAGTGGTGTCTTAAAGATGCATTCGTTGATCATTAGTCTTATAGAAATTTGGTTTTAAGTTTGGTTATTAGTTATTCCGTCCAATGTTTATTAAGACTGATCATGAATGTTGTTCTTGATGAAAGATTAATCAAAGTAGTTGTTTTATTTCCTTTTATTTTTCTTGTTTTGTTTGGCGTTTTATATTAAATTTAATCCACAATTTAATCCAACGGGTAACTCGCTTGTACCAAAAAAAATACGACTCAATTTTATTTTTCACTAGAACATCGACCTGTGCGGTGTACGGGTCTGATTAGCTGTAAGATATATAATGATTAAATAAGATATGATAATTGCAATAATATAAGGTATATGAAAATTTTTGAGTAAGATTAAACGATAGTTCAACAATAATTTCGGATAAATATTCATACAAAGGAATGTATATTACGGAAGACTTCCTGATAGACCACATTCGAAGTCTTAGTCGTATCTTCGTCGTCATCGTCGATGATCAATATTTTTAATCCTTCTCTAGAAGTAACTCTTGAAATTGCAACATACAACTGACCATGTGAAAACACTGACGACGGAAGATATATATCCCAACATGCTTTAAAGATTGTCCCTGACTCTTATTAATAGTCATCGCAAAAGAAATCATTATAGGAAATTGTCTCCGTTGAAATTTAAAAGGAATTATCACATCAGATGGTGTCAGGGAAAATCTAGATATGAAAACCTGATCACCAATATTACTTCTTGAAATAACAGATGGTGTCAGGGAAAATCTAGATATGAAAACCTGATCACCAATATTACTTCTTGAAATAATTTTTCCTTCAAGCTCCTCCCCATGATCTTCCACTCCGATGACTCTTGAGGAAGAAGATAGCAACCACCCACCATGATCCACCGTGAGTCCGTGACAGAGAATAAGGAGGAAAGTAACCACCTCCCAAGAACGCCATTCACGGAGGAAGAAGGAGGTGGCCGAAAAACAGGGTAGTGGAGCTTGGAGAAGAAGGGAAGAAGCTCTATAAATAGCATTGATCATTCATTGTCAGATACATTATCTTTTTTCACTCTCACGCATATGGACCTTTCTTTGGTCTAAACTTATGTAATATTATTCAATCCAATATCAATAATACAACCCTCTTTGAGTGTTCACCAAAACAACAACATTAAATGAACTTCTTACTGTCGGGCTATTTTGGGTACTACTCTATTATCACGACTGATAAACGTGATAATTACTGTCACATATTAAAAAGCACTTGTTTATTATTGTTATTGAACAAATTTTGTTGTAACTAGATGGTGAGTGAAAGTCCAAAATCCTAGAATTTGGGAATTATGTTTTATCCAATAAAGACGAGATTCTGCCATTGAAATTGAATAAATGTCACACATTTATCAAACATCTTCTTCAATTCATTAACCTCTACAGCATAATTCTTTACATTTTCAGACAACTTCTTTTGCAATTCAGAAATCTCTGCAACATAAAAGGAACGTCTTAATGTCGGGTAATACTTTAATGTTTGTTTATTATTGTTATTGAACAAATTTTGTTATAACTAGCCACATTTTATTCTCGTGATAACAATATCATGGTCAAAAAATGCATCATTAAAGGAACTTCTTTATGTCGAGCTATCTTGGGTACTACCTTATTATCACAACTGATAAAATTCGAAATCTAGTTTCTCGTGATAACAATATTGGGGTCAGAAAATGCAACATTAAATGAACTTCTTACTGTCGGGCTATCTTGGGTACTACTCTATTATCACGACTGATAAACGTGTGATAATTACTGTCACACATTAAAAATCACTTGTTTATTATTTTGTTGAACAAATTTTGTTGTAACTAGATGGTGAGTGAAAGTCCAAAATCCTAGAATTTGGGAATTATGTTTTATCTAATAAAGACGAGATTCTGCCATTGAAATTGAATAAATGTCACACATTTATCAAACATCTTCTTCAATTCATTAACCTCTACAGCATAATTCTTTACAGAGGAAAAAAGGAGGAGTTGAAAGCGATTATTGTGTGAGTGGTGTATCATATGATGTGATAAGCCTTCATCATCCAATGTTAATTAAACATGGTCCATATGGACCATTTGTGCTACTAGTCCATGTTAGCATCCGCCTATTTATATTGAGTTTAATTGTTGTGCACCGTCGGTGTAATTTTTTTTTACACATACATCCAATGACGCGTTGCCACATCATTTAATGAATGTAACACATCATGTGTTTTTAATTACCATACATGATGTGTCAGTATATTATTGGACGCATGTGCAAAATAACTTTACACCGACGGTGCATATAAATTAAATTCATTTATATTAGTTATTTTCATAAGATTAAAAATAAGTCGAATCCAAACATGCCATTAGTCAGAGATTAAGAATAAGTAGAAATGTGGGGCATCAAAATTTCAACTTGTGTGCAAATCCGGTCTTGTGCTTGCTGCATTCTTTGTAAAATTTTACGTACTCCATAATATTTTTGAGATTTTTTTTTCAACGGGATAATTTTTTTGAGTTGGAATATTTATTTGTACTTGATGTGAATGAAATTTTGCAATGAGAGTTTAGCCATATTTCCAAATGTACGTGTGATTTTCCTTTGAAAATATTAAATTGGGAATGTTGATGTAACGAGTTTGAAAATACCATCGTATCAAATATAGGGAGATCAAATTAATATATTGTCCAAAAAAAATACACTTAAACTTGTGGTATTTAGAAATGAATTTTTCTCTTCTCACTCATTCCTTGTGATTTTTTTTCTACTTTCCGTTTTTCCATTTTTGCCCTTGTATAAAAACATCGGAACACAGAAAACTTATTCAAGGACAAATATAGAAAAACGGAAGGTAGAAAACACAGGGATGGGAAGAGAAATCTTCTTTAAAAAGCTAATTAGCTAACATCTTGACTTATGGGAAGAATGTGGGCCTAAGTGAGAATACCCATTCCACTAAATTTGCTGAAAAGACAAGGAAATTTTCTCTTCTCATCCCCACGTTTCTTTTCTACTCCAATACACGCAGAAAATTTCGGGTTTCTAGAACCCGAATTTTTTTAGTGTAATTTCACACTAAAAAAAATTTGGGTTCTAAAAACTGAAATTTTCTATGTATTTTGGGAGTCGTAAAAAAAATGTGGAGACGGGATGAGAAAGACAAGTCAAGTGGAGACGCTCACTTTCAGCAGTAGTTTAAGGGGCCAAAGGCATAATCTTATCTAGTAGAGTACTAATATTACAATATATGACTCCTTATCCAGTGCATACTACTTCAGTTCTTTGTATCATTCAACTACAAAAGTGTTTTTCTTAATTATGAAAAAAGTGTTTACTTTGTTGTACATGCTATTTTAGAACTACTTCAATGTATGTTAACTTTTTTAGATGAAGCCTTGTCCACTAAACTAATCTAATACTAACAAGTACCTATAATTCTCAAGTATATTATTATCACATTAATACAAAAAAATTAAAAAACCAATTCTTTAGATCAGATAGTCTTATATTTAATGTAAAATTTCTAACATTGTCACCCATTTAAGAATTTCCTGCATATTTTCTTTTAGAGTTTTGTTGGTAAAATCAACTGTCTCCGAAGCCTTCTGCATTTAATTTAATATAAAAATAAACTGCCAATCATCGATATAAATATATAGATTATTATTATTATTATTATTATTATTTTAATTGTTGAATAAGGGTGGGGCTATTTAATTTAAAAATAAAAGGCCTGAGTGAGTGTATATTAAAAAGCCATAAGTATATAAATGTAAAATATAAAAAGTATATAGAGACGACAATAATAATGTAAGTAGAAGTGATGTGACATTGTAGAATGATTTAATTGGACCCGAAATGCCTAAACCTTGGGGATACCTTAGAACGTTATTGGGTTAAAAAACTACGATCAAAGATAAAAATTCGATCACATTAGTTTTAATTTTGAAGACTAATTCGACCACTCAAAATCTTTAATGTGATAAAAGATTTTAACTTTAAAAGACCAAACTGTCTTCTCCTTATATATAATTTTGGTGAAAACTAAATTTTCGGTGTTGAATTTTAGTATTAATTTGTGTATGTCTATTGCAGGAAACATCTGCATTCTCATTATCTTCGGGGTTGGGAGCAACAAATGCACTTGTGTTTGAGATTGTTATGACTTTTGGTTTGGTTTAAACAGTTTATGCTACTGCAGTAGACCCAAAAAATGGTAGCCTTGGAACAATTGCTCCAATTGCTATTGGTTTCATTGTAGGAGCCAAGATCTTAGCAGGTGGGGCCTTTAATGGTGCTTCTATGAACCCAGTAGTGTCTTTTGGGCCTGCTGTTGTTAGCTGGACATGGGCTAATCATTGGGTCAATTGGTTGGCTATTGCTGTAGTTGTCTATGAAGGTGTTTTCTCTCCCCACCCTCCATGAATCTTTTATCCCCCTTGAATTTCCAATTTTGCCCTTGAAAAAACTTCGGTTCGTAGAAACCGAAGTTTTTTTTTGCCTTGAAAAAAAATTTCGGTTTCTAAAAACCGAAATTTACTCTGAATTTGCACTAGAAAAATTTCGGTTTTTGCGAACCGAATGTTTCTGCAAGGGCAAAATTGGAATATTGGGGGTATAAAAGATCCATGGGAGGGGGGAAGAGAAAATATCGTCTATGAAATTTTCTTCATCACTGCTAGCTCTTATGAACCGTTACCTATCACGGACTATTAAGGTCTAAATTCCCCTTAAGTTTTAATTGAAATGGGGTTGAATTTCCTTAATTGGCTTTCTATCTTAGGTGCTCTTTGTTATTTGCATTTTCCTGTTTTCAAATGTTTTGATTTTCTGTGATATATGTCATGTTCTGTAAGATCATTTTATTAAGTAATGATTACCTCTTCTAAACTTAATACATAGCATAAATTGTTCGACGAGATCTTATAATAATTTAAACAGCAAGGTCATGGTAGTAATTAAATTGTTCAAGTAGCAATCATGGCTCTTAAAAAACAGGCTTGAGTGTGTGTCTACATATCGGTGAATAAGAACCATACTCAACATAAATGAATCCAATCGAATAAAAACATTACCTCGGCTATACTCCATGCAAGAAAAGTTATAAAAAAAGAAGGTAACTCCTGGACCAAGAGAAAACACAGAACAAAAATCTTGAGTTAGGAATCAAATTAACTGCAAAAACAAACAAAAGCTTCACATGAAAATAAACAATATTGTTGGGTTTTTATATTGGCTACATTTTGCAAAAGCCAACTCTAGTTAGATGTTGGACAAAGATGTTGTAGCATTATCGTACAACATTGTCTGCTCTATTTTTGCGCAGAATTTTTATATTGAATCACAAACAAGATTTGTTTCGATTATATTTGCAAGCTTATGCGCCAAGCCAAAACGAGCCTTGTTCTCCACGTTTTCCTGAAGGCGGTTTGAGTATTATTATTTAAAACAAAAATATAACTTGTTATATTTTTGAAAATAATATATTATATTTTTGTGTGACAAACAAATTATATTTCTGAAAATAATATAGGGCTGGCCGCAATTCTTACAGCTGTGTTTGTCTGAAGACCTAGCTTGCACATTAAGACAACTGAAGACTATATATATGTGAGGCCTCAAGCCTATACAACTCATGTATTCTAAATCGTGTTTTTAAAAAGGTGAGTTTTTAGGGTTTTGAGTTTGTGTTATTTGTGAGCCTTTCTTGTGTCACTTTGATGCAAGTTTAGGACTGTGTTTTGATTGTTAATTTTAAACTACTCCTAAGCTTTGAAGCACGGAGTTAGTGTGTGTGATTCACTCAAGAGCTTTTAAGCAAGAGTGAGGTCTAGTTTCTAGGAGGGTGTCTCCATCTTGATCGTTATAATTGACAGCAGCACAATACGTGTTGTTAGAGGGAATTTGGGACGGGGTCTCATTATCTAGGAGGTTCCTAGATAGGATTGCACGGGTAGTGTCTAGGCGAGAAGTCAAGTACCGGGTGTTGGTCGAGGGCTTTGAACTAGAGCTATTATAGTGGATTCATTTCTGGATTGGTATCCCCCAGAGTAGGTGACGTTGCACTGAATTGGGTTAACAAACGATCTGTGTTATTTATTATTCTGTTATTTATCGCTTTATTATATTCGGCGCCTATCTTGCTGCAGCACATGCTATAGCATCTTGTGTAGCATTGTGTTCCATGCGTGCCAGATTTCAAATATAAACTCAAGGCAATAACATAAAGATGTGAAAGTGAAGTGATCCATAGAATAGATTAAAACCTCATCAATAGTTTGAACAATGACAACCACAAACTGAGCCCTTCCTGTCCATTGCATCAGAGGAAACAATGCTCCGCTCAGCACCAATGGCACCGTGTATAACTTCTATGAGTGCAGCACATTGCAGAAAACCTTTAATCAAAAGTCAAAAAACATGGAATGTTAATAAAATTATATTTCACAGGACACAAGTAGTACAAAGCACAAAGGCACTCATCTCCAACTGCAGCACAACAAAATTAACAAGGTGCAGTGTGATAGAGACTTCTAGGTACTTGCACTGTGAACACAAGAAGATACATGAACAACAAAACTACTATGACAAATAGTTGTAGAATAAAATACAAAATCACAAAATCACCAAGACTAGCAAGATGCAGCAAATATTACGTAAAACCATGAAAGATCCCAAAGCTGAATTGAATGGAAAGTAGGTTAAGAAAACTAAATTCAAGAGACAGAAACATGAAGAATTCATAGTCAAAATAGAAATCACCAAATGCTTCAAAATATAACAATGTGAAATATATGCCACAGTTAATTGCAAAGCTCCATGTGAAATGACAATTTTTTAGGCTTCCCGTTATGAAATTTATGTTTTATCTCAAGGCTGAATTCAATGGATAGTATTAGTATGTCAACCTCTGCTTGCCTGCCACAGACCAAATTACCGATTATATCTTGCCACATGCAATACCAGATAATTCCTAGAGCCAGCCACTGTAACAATGACGATATCATTTTAGGAGTACACATCATAAATACAAAATAACAACGAAAATAACACTAGAAGAATATCATCTCTCCCTTAGCCAATTTATCCCCAACAAACAAATAATCATAACAAACACCTAACCAAGTTGACCAAAACTCCTCATCCTTGGGAAGGGAAGAGTTACTCCGGAAGCTTGTATGCAAAACCACAGAGTAAAACTGAAGTTCCGGATAGAAACACAAAAACTTCAACACTAGAAAAAATGCAAAACTAAAGGTAGTTTGTGATAACCTCTCTCTAAGCTTTCACAATGGAATCGAGAAGCGGGGATGCTGAAATGGACATAATGAAATGTAAATAATTCATATTCCGAGAAGAGAACCCCAAATTAAAGCCTAGCAATTATATAACACGACCATAAAAAATAATGATTCATGTGTCCTTGTTAATTTGTTCACAGAAAAGCGGCAAAGAAACTCATCTCCAATGTTCTACATTCCATGAAGCTAATTGAAAAGGTGTAGGTTGATTGCAAAAGATGAAGACTTTTGTAACACACCAAACCCATGTAAAATTTGCTCTGCCAATACCACATGATACATTAACAGAACAATTACGCTGTGAAAATAGGTTGTAGAAAAATAAAGAAGAAGAATAGTAGCATAATTCTTCAAACCAAGTTGCAGATCAACATTACAAAGAGAGGACCACCAAGTTATCCCAACTCCTCAAGAATCATGTAAACTTTTGCACTGTCAGAATTCAGATCAAAAAGCCAAATGTAGATCAAAGAAATAAATCGACTAGACAATATAGAAATGAAAATAATTCACAACCCAAGTACATGGTAGCAAAATAAACCCGAGGCTCGATACTACTTAGAATGTTATTGTTTCAAAAGACACTACACTGCAGAAAACAACGTCATATTTCAATTCACATATGGCGGTCAAAGCCAGAACCAAATCAAAAGACCAAAAAAAAATAAGATTACAAAACAAACATGAGGATCAAAAGACAAGAAAAAAATAAGATTACAAACCATGAATATCAAACAAAAGAAAGATAGAACCAGAAGAAAAGACCAATTATATCCCACACATTTCCACAACAATGTGAACCTGTCTGCCATGGGTTCCACAACAAACTACACATTTCTGACACACTTTTGGCTTCCTCCTAAAACATAGGAGTCCCAGGCCACTGTAATGAAAACATTATCTTTATAGGATCATCATCATCATAAATCACAACTAACAGTAAAAATTAGCAAAAGAATCTATTGTCACCAACGAATAAATCATCAGAGCAAACAACACCTATGACATAACCAAAATTTCTCATCTGGGAAGGGAAAAGAGTTATTCCAGAATCTTGTACCTTATGATAGAGTAGTACTCAAGTTCTGGATACTGAAACGCACAGCTTCAACACCAGCTTGCACGCGATCAAAGAACTATCATTTGGGAACAAATACATGTAAGTAAAAAGACCAATTATATCCCAAGAATGAATGAGAGAAGCATGCATGCAGAAGTAGAAAAAAGCGCAGAGGCAGTTGAAAATCATCAGATTGCCAGATTAAGCCAGCCACAATTGAGAATATATACCACATCCAGCAAAACATGAGGTTCATGTGCACTTATTAATCATTTCACAGGACACGAGTACAACATACAGCTGAAGCTATCCTGATGATTACGTATTCCGAATCAAGTGCGTTCAAGGAAAATTGACCAGAGCAAAAACATTCACAGGCTCTCTCCCCTGTAGCACCAAAGCAAGAACATGTCCTTGATAATCTCTGCCACAGAAACTGATAAAGGATTCAAGTAAACTACATCCTCAAACAGAAAACATGAAACAATTGGAGATTCTGGTCATCATCATATATCACAACTAACAGTAAAAACAAGCAAAAGAAGACTAGAGAAAATCTCTCCAAACAAAGTTAAGTTGTCACCAATGAACAAATCATCAAAGCAAACAACGCATATGACGTAACCAAAATTGTCCAAAATTTCTCATCTGGGAAGGGAAAAGAGTTGTTCCAGAATCTTGTACCTTATGACAGAGTAGTACCGAGGTTCTGGATACTGAAACCTTATGACACGAAAACTTCAACACCAGCTCACACATAGGAGAGAAAGACCTATTATATTCCAAGAATGAATGAGAGAAGAAAGGATGCAGAAGTAGTACAAAGCGCAGAGGCAATTGGAAATCATCAGATTGTTAGATTAACCTCAGCCACAGTTGAAACTATATACCACATCCAGTAAAACATGATGGTTCATGTGTACTTGTTAATTATTTCACAGGACACGGGTAGTACAAAGCACAAAGGCACTAATCTCCATTTTCATGCACAACAAAATTACTGTGACGATTAGTTGTAGAATAAACCAAGAAAACAGAAAGAAAAAGTAGCATAATACTCCAAACCAAGTCACTGATCAGAAGGTCATAATTACAAAGAGTCCCACAGAACTGTCCCAATTTCTCCAGATTACATATTAAAAACGAGGCGTGCTTCCCAAACTGGTAACACATCGAAAAATAAAATTCACATCAGAAGTGCTGCAAAAAAATAATATTAAAAGCAAACCACTGATGATGAGTACATGCTCAAAGGATGAAAGGAAGAATAATATTTGACACAAAAGATGAACTAGAAAATAAGTCGACGAAAAACCTAACAAACTCAATAATAGTTTGAAACCAACAAGAGCCGTAAACTCCAAGTTTGAAACCAACAAAAACCAAACAAAACCTCAAAAGCAGGAACCAAAAATAATAAACCATGCCATAGTAGAAATGACCAAATTTAAGCATTTTACAGTTGGAAGTATTCGACACACCCAATGGAAAAGTAGCATAATTCTTCAAATCAATGTGGATCAGTATTCGACACACCCAATGGAATAGTAGCATAATTCTTCAAATCAATTTGGATAAGTAGTACAAAGAGAGGCCCACCAAGTTGATGCAAGGAAAATTGACCAAGCAAAAACATTCACAGGCTCTCTCCCCTGTAACACCAAAGCAAGAATATGTCCTTGATAATCTCTTCCACAGAAACGAACAAATGAGTCAAGTAAACTACATCCTCAAACAAAAAACATGAAGAGAGCCAATTGCAAATTCTGGTCACCATCAAAGATCACAACTAACAGTAAAAACAAGCAAAAGAAGACTAGAGAAAATCTCTCCGAACAAAGTTAAGTTGTCACCAACGAACAAATCATCAGAGCAAACAACACATATGACGTAACCAAAATTGTCCAAAAATTTTCATCTAGGGAGGGAAAAGAGTTATTCCAGAATGTTGTACCTTGTGACAGAGTACTACTCAGGTTCTGGATACTGAAATAAAGTTCAAGTTGTCGAGTCAAGAATAAGTCTTGTAGTGGACCCGAAAAGCCTAAACCTTGGGGATACCTTAGAACGTTAATGGGTTAAAAAACTACGATCGAAAATTAAAGATTCGATCACATTAGTTTTAATTTTGAAGATTAATAAGACCACTCAAAATCTTTAATTTGATCAAAGATTTTAGTTTAAGAGACCAAACTTGTTAGTTATTACAAGTAAATTTTCTGTGCTAAATTTTAGTATTAATTTGTGTATGTCTATTGTACGAGCCAACATCTTGGCAGGTGGGGCTTTTGATGGTGCTTCCATGAACCCAACAGTGTCTTTTGGGCCTCTGTTGTTAGCTGGAAAAGGGCTAATCACTGGGTTTATTGGGTCGGCCCTTTAATTGGTTGGGCCTTCTGTTTTCTTCATCACCCCTAGCTCTTATGAACAATTACCTGTCACAGATTATTAAGGTGTAAATTCCCCTTAAGTTTTAATTGAAATGGGGTTGAATTTCCTTAATTTGCTTTCTATCTTAGGTGCTCTTTGTTATTTGCATTTTCTTGTTTTCAAATGTTTTGATTTTCTGTGATATATGTCGTGATCTGTAAGATCATTCTATTAAGCAATGATCACCTCTAAACTTAATACTTATCATTTTAGTGAGTAATGACAGACTCGAGTGTGTGTCTACTTATCGGTGAATATGAACCATACTAAAAATAAATGAATCCAATCCAATAAAAAAATCACCTCGGCTATACTCCATGCAAGAATAGTTATAAAAACAGAAGGTAACTCCTGGCCCAAGAGAAAGCACAGAACAAAAATTCTGAGTTAGGAATCAAATGAATTGCAAAAACAAACAAAAGCTTCACATGAAATTAAACAATATAAACTCAAGGCAATAACATAAAGAAGTGAAAGTGAAGTGACCCGTAGAACAGATTAAAACTTCATCAAAGTCTGAACAATGACAACCACAAACTGAGCCCTTCTTGTCCATTGCATAAGAGGAAACAATGCTCCGCTCGGCACCAATGGCATCGTGTATAACTTCCATGAATGCAGCACATTGCAGAAAACCTTTAATCAAAAGTCCAAAAACATGGAATGTTAATAAAATTATATCTCACAGGACACAAGTAGTACAAAGCACAGAGGCACTCATCTCCAACTGCAGCACAACAAAATTAACAAGGTGCAGTGTGATAGAGACTTCTAGGTACTTGCACCGTGAACACAAGAAGATAGATGAACAACAAAACTACTATGACAAATAGTTGTAGAATAAACCAAGAATAAAGAAAAGTAGAATAATTCGGCAAACCAAGTCACTGATTAAAAGGTCATAATTACAAAGAGAGCCCCACAAAGCTGTCAAAATTTCTCCAGAATCGTGTAAATTTCTGCAGTGCCAGATTACAGGTTAAAAACAAAGTGTGCTGTCAAAATTGAAACACATTAAAAAGAAAATTCACATTAGAACTCAATCGAAGAATAATATTTGACGCAAAGAGGAATTAGAAAACAAGTCGACTAAAAACCTAACGAACTCTATAATCGTAGTGTATCATCATTAAAAAACTCCAAGTTTGAATGCAACAACAACCAAATAATATCTCAGAAGCAAGAACCCAAAATAATCAACCTGAAAAGAATAACAATACCGATGAAATATTGAAAAATAAAAGAATGTAAAACTCCAGAGAAAATGAATCGAAAATAATTCACATTGCAAGAAGTGTACCAAATAAACCTGATTGCTTGATATTACACAGAAAGTTATTGTCTCAATATTGTGAAAACTAACAACTCATTAGTAGCTGCAGATCATTAAAATAACAGCCAACTTCAAGATCAAAACCAAAGTAACCAGGGAAAAAAATGTGAAAACAAAAACTAAAAGATCAAACAAGAGGAAGATAGAACACGGAGGAATTGTGTGCATGTAGATTACCTCTCCTGCAAAACCAAGGAGAAAAATAACAAATCAATCGATAAATATATGCTCTCAAAATCAATGAACAAATATATGCTCCAAGAGAGACATGGACATGTACTACCGAAGGAACACCAGACACAGATGACGATGCTGTAACACCCCGACTTTTAGAATTATTTAATTATTCAAAATATAGTTAAATTCTAGATTTATTTTATTAACACTTGTTTGTCTTGATGTGTTTATGTGTCATTTCTTGTTTGTGTTGGCATGTGAATTAGTTAGTTAATTGATATAAAAAGAATTCTAGAGTAGATGAGTTGCAATGGTGATATGATATGACTAAATAATTAAGTATGGAGAGGGGTGGCGAGATAGCGCGCGAATGAAAAATTAATAAACTAAAATCTAGATTTTAGTAAAAGTTAATGAGACGAGAAACTAAAAAAAAAAATAAAAATAAAAAATATAGTTTTGATGAAGAAATAGAGTAGAGAATACATTTAATTAGATAACAAGGTAGGGGGTGGGGATAAAATTATAGTAGAGATAAAAAGAAAAGAAAACCATGGTTTTAATTTTAATGAATTCACTTCAATTGTAATAAATATCTTGTCCTTTGGAATTAAGTGGTTTAAAGGGAAATAAGGTTAGGAAGAGTCAGTATACTCATACAAACAAAAATAAAATTAAGAGTGCAAGTGTGAGAAGAAGGAAAAGCACGTGGGAAAGAAGGGAAGGAAGAAACTCGATCTCAAATCTTAGGGATTCGCTACTAATCAAGTAAGGGGCTTAACCTTTCGTTTAGGATTCTTTTCTTTCTCCTTTACTGCTACATGTTGTTGTTGTTCATGCTTCATTGAAAGTGAGTTTTTATGTTATGTTGATGTTGATTCACTGCTAGTTATAATCCTTATTGTGAATTTTGTGCTCCGTGTTTAGTGTTAATTTTATATGGTATTGTGCTTGAAGTTGCTCATTGGTGTTGTTCTTGAGAATTCAAATAATGGGGTTTATTGGGATTTTGATGATAATTCGAAAGAATCAGTTTCGTAACGTGTTAAGAATAGAATACAATTCTAAAACAATTATGAGTCGTTTCCGGGTCAAGAGAATGTCAAAATCGAAGCCTTTAAACAACCATCAATGGAGTTTTATTTTTTTCAAAACCGTATGAACCTTTGTCATCGTTAAAACTTTCATTTCGAATATCTAATCTTAAAAATAATACCGGTAATCCTTTCTAAATTGAATGACGATCAAAACGGTATAAAGAACGTCGAGTTTCGTTGAGTATTGAGGGAGATATGGACGGGTCGGGTAACCGGGTCGCATGACCCGTTTTGCAGGAATCCGGGTTAGGAAGATGATGAACAGTGTCGCGCTGGCTACGCCCACTCTCACCCACGGCGAGTGGAGGCGCGTGAGGCATCTAGGAGACTTCAATTGTTTTCTTTATTTTTAAAGTAAAATAGTAAATAATTTTACAAGAATTTTGGTACCTATTTGGTAATTTTTGGACACTCGTAGCTATTTTTAAATAATTATTTGGAGTAAAACTGTGATTAAAAATATTATAATTTCGTGAAAATTTCCTAAACTGATGGTGTAACTCACTCTCCTTGGTTTTATATTCTCTTAAGAATTTGAAATTATTTCACAATATTTATTAATTAAATTGATGTAAAACTGTTATTGATGTCGATCCTACATGATATAAAACTGTTGGTGTTGATCCTACGTGATATAAAACTGTTGGTGTAGTATGTTATAATTGGTGTAGTATATTGGTGTAGTATATTATAATTGGTGTAGTATTGGAGTAGTAATGACGTAGCAAAGATGTCTTGTTTCTTTGAGTTAAACTTATTTCGACTAATGAGTTGGATTATTTTGTTTGATGACTTGTTTTTTTTATTATTAAGTTGTGTAGTTGTTGTATTTTGATAATTGTGATTGTTTGTGTATTAGACCGCCCAAAAGCAATATTATGTTTTGACTATCTCTTGTACTATTTTGAATTTGGTTATCTTTTGTGATTGTGTTACTCACCCTTGCTGCCCCTTCTGGTTTGACCCTACGATGTGCAATCGTAGATTTTGAGGTAACAATGATGCTTAGCTGAGAGTCCGGAGATGACATTAGGAGCTGTCTTCCTTTCCCGTTTTTAATAAATTGAGTCGCTCTGCTAGGAAGTCCTATGGGGGAACTCTAAGTTTTAATTCAGTTGTTTTATTGTTTTAAAGATTTTTAATTGAACTGTGATGTCTATTTCTAAAACCTTGTTAATTTGAATTTTTCAGACAATTTAATTTCCTTATGAGTTTATTTCCGCTGCATTATTATAAATAAGTCGATGCATAGTAGTGTGACACTCCTAAAAAATAATTAAAGAGACATTTTACAAATAAATTAGAGGGTAAAATTTGGGGTGTTACAGATGCGGCTTTGATGAAACGGACAAGGAACACGAAAGGTGTAGGCATAGTTAATGTCCATTCAAGTTTGCCTAGGATGGTTTTTTCCATGATAAGAATTTGTTCATGAGTGTAAGCATAATCTGAGAGGGTTACAAAGTCATTAACCTCAGGTGGCCAGATATAGGGCTTCTGGTGAAAGTTGAAATTTGGTGTGAAGATCTACTAGCCAATCAGTGAGTATTGCCCTCATCTTCTCATTTATCTCAGGCTGTGAGTTCATGTAATCATGTGGACGGTTCTCATTCTTCAGAGTTCAACACATACACAATAGCAAAATTGAAATCAGACACAGAAGGAAATCATAAAGAATCAAAATTCAAAAATAAATATAAATCATATAAGTCATGTGTTTTTTTGTTACCTCAACTATCTTATAGAACTTGTAAATATCTTCAAGATATTCAACAGCAAAAAGTTCATTGTTAGCATCACCAGCATCAATGTCAACAATTTCCTTTGGTTTGTTAGTCATGTAGATTACCTCTCCTGCAAAACCAAAGAAAAAAATAACAAATCAATCGATAAATATATGCTCCAAGAGAGACATGGACATGTACTACATAACCATATATACTGAAGCTCTCCTAATACTAACTTATACACCGTATACTTATACAACTTTTGAATCAGTAAATCCAAATAATGATGGATAGTATATCAAATTGCGTATTTTTTTATCTCAATATGACACCTCTAACATCACAACACATCGAACGTTAAACTAAATGTCACAGATGAAAGAAGGCATTGTTGTATTATTAAAACCCGCACCTTTCTACACTATGCGGAGTTACCTCATAAGCTTTGGTCATTTGCTTTTGTCACTGCTGCATATATTTCACTAACAGACTTCTTACAGTTGTTCTTCAAAAGAGGTACCCAATGAAGTCCTACACAAGACCAAACGAAATATTTACCATATACACTCTTTTAATTGCCTTCGTCCAGAAGATTAAAGTAACAAACACTACACATAACTAAAATACAGATTCTCAAGAATCATGTAAACTTGAGAACCAAAGGTAGAGAACAAACATTTTGAAGAATAACCTCTGCCACGGTTGCACATTCATAGCTTTATCTCTCATGAAATATCCAAGTGAATTTAAAAGAGGAAATTGCAAAGAATGTACAATAAAAATAGTAGAAAGAGTAACACTGAAACAAAAATAACTTATAATCCAGTAGAGGTCATCAAATTAAATTAAGGCTTCATACTTACATAGAACTACCTTGTTTCAACACACTAATCTGCCTAAAACAGGTTCATATAATTCAATACACGTGCAATCATAGCCAGAAAAATTAATTCCAAACAATTCAATGAACAAACCAGGTTTTTACCAGATCCAATGATTGGACATGTTTAGTACTGCAAAAAATTCCTATTTGTCATCACCGAAATTATGCTATGTGATGCTGCCATGTCCCCTTGGGGTAATCAGTTGAGTATGGTGCACATACATTTAACCAATTAAAAATACGATTTTTGCAAAACCGGTAGCATCGTCATTTATTTTATTTTTTGGCAAAACCACCTAGAAGACTGCGCGACTAATGTTTAAACAATCTCTGGCATGCATTTATGTTGGCTCCAGATTTTCCTACCCAAGCAGATTATGTAAAATATCTTATTTTTCTTAACAATAAAAGAAGACCATACAAAAAGAATGAAAGGAATGTACACATATTTCTTACCACAATTTCTTAATTCAATACCATAAAACCAAAAGTTAGGTCACACAAACCAAATCACGAAAGCTCACAATTTCAGATTGGAAAGAAAAAAAAGAAGTAAACCCTAGGTATTGTACGTCGTTTGAAATTTGGTTGCCAACAAAATTAATACTGACCTGGAGGCCATAGATTAGCTACTCGTTCGTGCAGTATCTGCCTGCGTTGTTTTGAAAATGCAATACCGACGTTCCTAAAGCACAAAAAAAGTATGAGAACCTTTGGCTGCCTCAGGTTCCACGGGCACCCCACACATTTATCTCCTGTTTCACCCACACGGAAAACTAAATGAAACTGGCAAAAGTAGATGCTAAGTATCCAACGTAGACTGAAATGTAAAGAGTCTTAGAAGAGATAACCCAATTAAAGCCTGCACATGATGTGTGACACAATTTTGGCTTCCTCCTAACACAGAGGAGTCCCGGACCACTGTAACCAAAAGGGTATCTTTTTAGGAGTATCGTCTATATCAATCATCATCTAAATCATTAATAACAACAATTGAAACCACTCAAACCAATAAAAGAAGATAATATAAAACCTTTTCCGACGACCAAATCACCAAACAAACATAGAATCATGTAAACTTTTGCATTGTCAGAATTCAGATAAAAAAAGCCAAAAATAGAACAAAGAAGTAAATCGACTAGACAATAAGAATAGAAATGAAAATAAAAATAGTTCACAACCCAAGTACATGGTAGCAAAATAAACCTGAGGCTTGATGCTACTTAGAATGTTATTGTCTCAAAACAAACTACATTGCAGAAAGATAGAACCAGTAACAGAAGGAATAAGAATAAGAATAAGAATACAAAACATGAATATCAAACAAAACATGAATATCAAAAATAATAATAAGAATACAAAACATGGATATCAAACAAAAGAAAGATAGTAACAGAAGGAATCGGTGTTCACAAATTACCTTCCTACAATATCGAAGGAAATAAAATATCAAGAAAATATGCATTCAAAAGCGATGGAGTTATTGAAAACTAAAATATTTAAAAAAGAGAGAAGCAAATCAAAACTTGAGGTATCCATGCCTTGATGAAAGATCAACATTTTTTTTGATTTTGATAAACCATGCTGCAGAAAAACAGGTTCACGATTCAATTTGAGTGTAATGTAATCAAAGCCCAAAAATAAAAATCATAAAGAATGAATGATCAAAGAAATTTGATTATGCATCTGTAGCTATCATCGTTTTTATTATAATATCAAATTGTTCCTGATATCCAAAAATCAACTCGCTGCAAAATGGGTAAACGAATATCTTAATATTCTTTTATTTTCAATAGTTTGACAAGATATATCAAAAAAACTATATGGAAACAAAATGAATTTACTAGAGATCACCAAATTAAAACTTTACGCTCCGTGTTCTTTGTCCATTTTATCAAGGCATTCCATCGAAACTTCATTGCCCACTGCAAAACGGAGAAACACATCTCTCGATTATCAAACAAAGAATTATATCAAAAAATAATACAAAACAAAATCTTGATGAGTAAAAGAAGAGTCAAGAGAAGTTTGATTGTGTGAATTCTGAGAGCATATCCAGACGTAAATCAAAATCATATCCTCTCCAGCAACACCTAAGAATAAAAAACAAATCATGAAATTTATGCTCTCCGAATCGATAAAGATTGAAACAAAAAGAATTTACTAGAGATCACCAAATTAAAACGATTGGCTCTGTGCTCTTGTCCATTTTATGAACGCATTTCTAGACATCGAAATCTCTTAGCCCGCTGCAAAACGGATAAACGCGTCTCTCGATTACCAAACAAAGAATTATATCAAAAAATTATACAAAACAAAATCTTGATGGGTAAAAGAAGAGTCAAGAAAAGTTTGATTCTGAGAAAAGCATATCAAGACTTAAATCAAAACCATATCCTCTTCTGCAACACCTAAGAATAAGTAACAAATCATGAACTATAGATCAACATCATATCCTCACTATCAATTTAATATCATGGTGTGCTCAATATGAAACGACACAATTTAAGCCTACTACTTCAATACAAGAGGAGTTTGTGGGACAATGAAACAGGTCATCATAACAAAACACCATTACATCACCTAACCAAGTTGTCGAAAATCCTTACCTTGGGAATGGAAGTTATTCCAAACTTACAAAAACTTCAGCACTGGAAGAATATGATAACCTCACCATAAGCTTTCACAAAGGAATCAAGTGTGGATGCTGAAACAACTATAATGAAATGTGAAGAATTCAAATATGAGTACAGATCACCAAATTAAAGCTTAGAAAAAATATGTAACACAGCGAACTGAACATTATGGTTCACGTATAAGGTTGATTCGTCCACAAAAGACACTTAAGACGGTGATTAAAAAGGTTCAGAGTTTTGTTTAAAAAAAAAAAAAGGTTCAGTGTTTGAAAAAGTAGGAAACTTTTGTGGTATACCAAACCCGTGTAAATCTTACTCAAAACAATACAAAAATCAGAAAACAATCATCATCACTAACCTACCAATGAATAACATAAACTAAATTAAATCAATTAAAAGAAAGAGATTCAACAAATAATATAAGAGAACCTTGTTATTCTCATTAACTGCTGCTGCTTGAGCATTGGCAAGTAGTTGTGCACAAACACTACTAAAAGAATCATCAAAATCAAATAGGGGGTCATCATCACTAACCTACCAATGAATAACATAAACTAAATTAAATCAATTAAAAAAAGAGATTCAACAAATAATATAAGAGAACCTTGTTATTCTCATTACCTGCTGCTGCTTGAGCATTGCCAAGTAGTTGTGCACAAAAACTACTAAAAGAATTGTTGGAAAATATTTAGTTTCCTAGTTTGTTATTTCTAGGAGATTCTAAGCTTATCTATTATTTCCTTTTATTTTTGTACTCTTCCTATTTAAACCAGCCTTGAGCTGAGGAATAACATATAACAGTATTCACTTATTATTTTCTACATGGTATCGAGAGCTCTTGGTTTTGGGGGTCTCGCTTCCGCAAAACCCTAGCCGCCGTCGTGTTTACGGTCTGATCACGACAACTGATTTTGTGTGCGGCACTGTTCATACGCTACTGTTCATTCGGCAACACTGTTTCATCGACGGTACTGTTCACGTTCGTACTGTTCACCAGAAATACTATTCACACGCACTATTCATGTACACTGTTCACCGGCGTTACTTTTTCTTTGCTGCTTCCGGTGCTAGTTGGCTAAGATTATTAATTATGCCGTTTTTTTATTCTCGACGATGATCATCCACTTTCAAATATCGTCGTGAATGCAAATATTGTCATCGTTTGGGACATACTATTTTCCAATGTTGGAAATTACATGGTCTTCCGCGAACTTCAAATCAGAAGAACAAAGGTGGAGGTGAGGGTCATACATTCCAAGCCAGTAATTCTGATCAAGCGCAATGGTCTTCTTCAATTCAGCTTTCATTCACGATGGAACAACTAGACAGGTGATTCTTCCCTTTTTAGTGTCATTCTCAGTCGTGCTTGGATAGTAGATTCAGGTGCAAGTGATCACATGACAGGTGATTCTACTCTGTTTTCTTCTTATAGTCCATGTGCAGGTAACCATAAAATAAAAATTGCAGATGGATCATTTTCAGCCATTGCGGGTAAAGGTTCGGTTGTGTTGTCTCCAAGTCTAACCCTTAAAGATGTTCTTCATGTCCCAAATCTATCTTGTAGTCTCATGTCTGTCAGTAAATTAGCCCAAGATAGAAACTGTTAAACTAATTTTTTCCGTACTCATTGTGTTTTTCAGGATTTGAACTCGGGGAAGATGATTGCTAGTGCTAAGGAGAGTGGAGGAC
This sequence comes from Trifolium pratense, assembly GCF_020283565.1. Taxonomy (NCBI): domain Eukaryota; kingdom Viridiplantae; phylum Streptophyta; class Magnoliopsida; order Fabales; family Fabaceae; genus Trifolium; species Trifolium pratense. The sequence continues at coordinate 24,960,153 of NC_060065.1, forward strand.
TCTACTACTTCGACATTGAACCTGAATCACAACTACCTTCCAAACCAATAAGTTCATGCTTTGAATCTTTTTTAGTTCTGAATAATAATGATGATGATGTTATGTTATGGCACTCACGATTAGGTCATCCTAGTTTTCCTTATTTAAAACACTTATTTCCTGAGTTATTTCGTAATAAGGATTTGTCTATGTTTAAATGTGAAACATGTGAATTTGCAAAACATCATCGTTCTCATTTTCCATTACAACCCTACAAACCATCAAAACCTTTTTATGTTAATGATAGTGATGTTTGGGGCCCTAACCGAACGAGTACACTTTCTCATAAAAAATGGTTTATCACATTTATAGATGATGACTCAAGAGTTTGTTGGGTGTACTTGTTAAAGGGGAAATCTGACGTTTGTCAGGCTGTAAAAGATTTTATTAAAATGGTGCAAAATCAATTTCAAACAAATATTCAAGTATTTAGAAGTGATAACGGCAAAGAATATTTTAACACAATGTTGAGTGATTTTTTTCGTGAAAATGGAATTGTGCATCAAAGTTCATGTCCTAACACTCCCCAACAAAATGGAGTTGCAGAAAGAAAAAATAGGCACCTGTTGGAGGTGGCTAGAGCTTTACTTTTCGCAAGTAAAGTACCAAATTATTTGTGGGGTGAAGCGGTTTTAACTGCTGCATACTTAATTAACAGAGTGCCCTCCAAAGTTCTTAATTTTCAAACTCCAATTCATATTTTCAAAGAATGTTTTCCTAATGATCGTGTTTCAAATTGTTGATATTTAATATTATTGTAAATATATTCTAGAGTATTCTTAGCATAGCATATTCCATAGTAATATTCCCTTGTAATTAATGCTCTTAGTATTATATAATGGAATGTCCGTGATGCTCAAATACACACGGTTTTCACCAATGCCTCTTGTGTTCTCTATTATTTTCTATTTCAACATGGTATCTAGAGCCTATTAAGAGGCAACCCTACACCGTGCTTAACCGGGGGACCCACTGTCCTCCGTTGAAATTTTTTTCCGGCAAACTGTGTGTTACCACCAGTTTGTCCCTTATTTGCTGCCGTGATTATTCCGGCAATTTTTCAGTCAATTTTCATCCCCTCCCGCCACTGCCACCACAGCCGCCGCCCATTCCGACGACTTTTCCGGCAAACAACCCCACCATCCGAATCGCAATCCCCGATCCGGCCTGTCCCCAAAACCGCGTCAGCAACCTCGCCGTCACGCGCTCACACGCGCCGTCTTTCTCACCGACGCGTTCGCCCACGCGCCTCCGCCGTAACCGCGCGTGACAGCGCGTCCGGCCGCCGTTCAGGCCGCCGTTTGGATCGCCGGACTCGTCTCTTCGTTCTGGTTCCATATCCGATCTCAGTTTTCAGTTTCGATCGATCGAAATACGTGTTCCTTCACAAACAGCCCATATTTATACCGAAGTGCGTGGCGTTTACTGCTTCTGGATTACAATGGCTGCTGATAAAACTTCTGATGGTTCCAAGAGTATTTTTACCAACTACGTTACATCTCCTCTCTCTACAGAGAAACTGAACGGTTCAAATTACGATAGTTGGGCCGCCGATATCAAATTATGGGTTACTGGGCAAGGTTACAAGGACCATCTCACTACAAAGTCCGATTCGATTGCTACAGCCGAGAAACCAAAATGGGAACAGATTGATGCTCAGTTGTGTAGTGTTATCAAATCGACACTTCACCCTGATATCAAACCGATCTTCCGTCCTCATATCACGTGTGAATCCGTTTGGAATCAGGCTAAGAAACTTTACACTAATGACACTCAGCATCTTTATGGAGTTTGTCACAAATTGATGAATATCATTACTTCGAAAAAGATAGAAGGCTCTATGTCGACATATCTTGGTAATGTTCATTCTGCACTTCATGATTTTAATGAGCTTCTCCCTCCTGCTGCAAGCACTACAACTGAACAGGAGAAGGAACGTGACCAACGTAGCACCTTCTTCATGCTCCTTGCCCTTTATGGCTTACCAGAAGAGTACTCTGCCATTCGTGATCAGATTTTGGGTTATGCAACTGTTCCGGATATGTCTACAGCAACTGCTATGCTTCTTCGAGTACCTGCCAAACATTCACTTGAGCCTACTATCACCCCTGCACCAGGTGATACTGCTGCCCTTGCATCATATGGAAATAACAAGAATCGATACCGAGGAGGGCCATCCAATTATAAACCACGTTCCAATTCTAAGTGTACGCATTGTAACCAAACTGGACATGATATTGATGATTGTTGGGTGTTGCATGGCAAACCTCCTCGACGTCGGGTTAATATGACTCACACTAATCAGTCTCGCATCATTCAGACCAAGCCTTCTTCCCAAGGCTCTACGGCAAGCTATGAAGATTTCCTCAGGTGGTGTCAGAGTAACCAGGACTCCGGTTCCACTGCTTCGGTTGCACACACTGGTAATTCATCTGTTTGCCTCTCTCAATCATCTCTCGGTCCTTGGGTTCTTGATTCTGGTGCGTCTGATCATGTTACCGGTAATAAAGGTCTTTTCTCTTCTCTCTCTACATCTGGTTTCTTACCCAGTATAACTTCTGCAAATGGTTCTCAAACTCAATCCCAAGGGATTGGTACTGTCCAAATTCTACCTTCAATTTCAGTTGACTCTGTTCTCTATGTACCTGGTTGTCCATTTAATCTACTTTCAGTCAATCGTCTAACTCGTTCTCTTGATTGTATCGTTACTTTCACTAATAATAATGTTACCTTGCAGGATCGGAGTTCGGGACGAACGATTGGCGTCGGATGTGAGTCTCAAGGCCTTTACTACCTATCTTTGTCTTCCAAAACATGCTCCGCCACAGATTCCTCACTTACCATTCATGCTCAGTTGGGACATCCAAGTCTTCCCAAACTTCAGAAGTTGGTGCCAAGTTTATCTAAGTTGTCTAGTTTACATTGTGAGTCATGTCAGTTAGGGAAACACACTCGTAGTAACTTTCCCGATCGAGTCAATAAACGGGCTTCGTCCCCTTTTGCTTTAGTTCACTCCGATGTTTGGGGTCCATCTCGTACCATGTCTACTTTACAATCAAAATATTTTGTTACTTTTATTGATGATTTTTCTCGTTGTACCTGGATATTTTTAATGAAAAATAGATCCGAGTTATTTTCTATCTTTGAGCAGTTTTATCAAGAAATCAAAACTCAATTTGGTGTGTCTATTCGTACTTTAAGAAGTGATAACGCTCGTGAATATTTGTCACATCAATTTCAAAATTTTATGGTTTCAAATGGTATTCTCCACCAAACATCATGTCCTCATACACCTCAACAAAATGGGGTGGCAGAACGCAAAAATCGGCATCTCATTGAAACCACACGGACCCTACTTCTTCATGGTAATGTTCCATTTCGCTTTTGGGGGGATGCTGTCTTAACGGCATGTTACCTCATAAATCGCATGCCATCTTATGTCCTTGATGGCAATATCCCTCATTCTGTTCTTTTTCCCAATTCCCATCTTCACCCGCTGCCTCCTCGTGTCTTCGGGTCCACATGTTTTGTTCACAATCTCTCCCCTGGACTCGACAAACTGTCCGCCCGATCACTAAAGTGCGTCTTTCTTGGTTATCATCGGTCACAAAAAGGTTATCGTTGTTATTCTCCTACATTACAACGATACCTCGTATCGGCCGATGTTACCTTCTTTGAGTCTGTCCCATACTTTGAGCCAAATACCATGACTCATGAACCCCTTCAAGAAATTAATCTTGAACCCATCCAAGAAGTTACCATTGTTCCTCTTGAGCCTTGTCCATCTGTCCCACCAGATACACCTCTGGTTGACCCTCCAGCTTCGAAACCACTACAAACATATCAGCGTCGTCCACGACCCTCTGTTGTACCTATTCCAGGGGCTGTTGAAGACTCACCGCCAACGCCATCGCCGTCACCGGATCCGGTCCCGCAACCTGAGCCTAGTCTGCCCCCTGTAATCCGTAAAGGTAATCGTTCAACACGTAACCCGTCTCCACACTATATAGATTTGTGTTACAGTCGTCTTTCCCCTTTACATTACACTTGCTTGTCATCTTTGTCGTCTGTTTCTATTCCTAAATCCACAGGTGAAGCATTATCCCACCCTGAGTGGAGGCAAGCAATGATTGACGAGATGTGTGCTCTCCAAAGCAGTGGTACTTGGGAACTGGTTCCTCTACCCCCTGGAAAGTCTTTGGTAGGTTGTCGTTGGATATATACGGTGAAGGTTGGCCCGGATGGTAAGATTGATCGATTTAAGGCTCGCTTAGTGGCCAAAGGCTATACTCAGATTTTTGGGTTGGATTATAGCGACACTTTTTCACCTGTAGCCAAAATGGCCTCAGTTAGACTTTTTCTCTCCATTGCAGCCATTCAGCATTGGCCTCTCCATCAGCTTGACATTAAAAATGCATTTTTACATGGCGATCTTGAAGAGGAAGTGTATATGGAGCAACCACCTGGGTTTGTTGCTCAGGGGGAGTCATCTAATATGGTTTGTAGGTTACACAGGTCTCTTTATGGTCTTAAACAGTCTCCTCGAGCTTGGTTTGGCAGATTCAGTACTGTAGTCCAACAATTTGGCATGATTCGTAGTGAAGCTGACCATTCTGTTTTTTATCGTCACTCTGTTGAAGGATGCATTTATCTGATTGTTTATGTAGATGATATTGTCATAACTGGTAGTGATCAGCAGGGAATACTTCAGTTAAAACAATATCTCTCGAATCAGTTTCAGACTAAAGACCTTGGTAAACTCCGGTATTTTTTGGGCATTGAGGTAGCTCAATCTAAGGATGGTATTGTGATCTCACAACGAAAATATGCTATGGATATCCTTGAAGAAACAGGTTTATTGAATGCAAAGCCTGTTGATACTCCAATGGATCCAAATGTCAAGCTTCTACCTAATCAGGGGGAGCCTCTATCAGATTCAGGGAGATATAGGAGATTGGTTGGAAAATTGAATTATCTCACAGTCACTCGTCCAGACATTTCATTTGCAGTCAGTGTTGTAAGTCAGTTCTTAAATTCTCCTTGCCAAGAACACATGGATGCTGTAATCCGGATTCTGAAATACATCAAAGGTGCTCCAGGAAAAGGTCTCATTTATGAAGATAGAGGTCATACTCAGATAGTTGGTTACTCAGATGCTGATTGGGCAGGCTCACCCATTGATAGACGATCAACTTCTAGGTATTGTGTACTTGTTGGAGGAAACTTGATATCTTGGAAGAGTAAGAAACAAAATGTAGTAGCAAGATCAAGTGCCGAGGCAGAATATAGAGCCATGGCACTAGTAACATGTGAGCTGATTTGGTTGAAACAGTTACTCAAAGAACTTCAATTTCAAAATGTTAGACCAATGACACTTATCTGTGATAATCAGGCTGCACTGCACATTGCCTCAAACCCAGTTTTTCATGAGAGGACCAAACATATTGAGATAGACTGTCATTTTGTCAGAGAGAAGATCGAATCAGGCGACATTGTCACGAGCTTTGTCAATTCTAATGATCAATTGGCAGATGTCTTTACAAAATCACTGCGAGGTCCTAGAATCAACTACATATGTGGCAAGCTTGGTGCATTTGACTTATATGCTCCAGCTTGAGGGGGAGTGTTGATATTTAATATTATTGTAAATATATTCTAGAGTATTCTTAGCATAGCATATTCCATAGTAATATTCCCTTGTAATTAATGCTCTTAGTATTATATAATGGAATGTCCGTGATGCTCAAATACACACGGTTTTCACCAATGCTCTTGTGTTCTCTATTATTTTCTATTTCAACACAAATGATTTGACTTTAAAAATCTTTGGTTGCACTGCATTTGTTTATGAACATAAAAATATTAGCAAACTCGAACTGCGTGCTATAAAATGTGTTTTTGTTGGGTACTCTCCAACTCAGAAGGGATATAAATGTTTTGATCCAAAAAACCAGAAAATGTTTGTCACCACGGATGTTACATTCTTTGAAAACAAACCTTTTTTTGACACGCATCTTCAGGGGGGGAATTTAAATGAAGATTCGTTTCAAACTGAGTACATGAGTTTTTTTAATAATTTATCTTTGTCTGTATCACAAAGTTCTAAGACTTATACTTCTGCACTAACAGAAAATGGTCATGATTCTTTATCTAATCCTACTCCTGTTATGAGTAGTGAACTTGGTGAATCTGAGCCTACATTTTCTCATGAAGAAAACAATGAGAATCTTGAAAACAATGATATGATCTAATTGAAATGCCACAAAATAATGAGTCAATTAAAGATAATAGGTTTGAAGCAGGAAACAAGACTTGGAAAGGAAAGGTTTTTGTGAGAAAGAATCACAAAGAAAGTGATGAGTCCACATCTCAACACTGTCATGAATCTGAACCGGGGGATGATCAACTTCCTAAAAAAAGAAAAGGTAAGTCTATCTCTGTTTCCGAGAGCCGTATTTTGTTTCCTAATATCGATGATCCTGTGGCTGTTAGAAAACCTGTTAAATCTTGCACTAAATACCCATTGTCCAATTTTATATCATATTCATATTTGTCTTCGTCTTTTTCTGCCTTCACCTCAAAATTGTCTAGTGTAGAGATTCCAAGAAATGTACAGGTTGCTCTAGAAGTTCCAAAGTGGAGAGAAGCTGTACTTGAGGAGATGAAAGCTCTTGAAAAGAACAAAACTTGGAGTGTTATGACACTACCGGATGACAAGAAGACGGTTGGATGCAAATGGGTGTTTACTGTGAAGTATAATTCAGATGGGTCAATCGAAAGGTACAAGGCTCGGTTGATGGCTAAGGGTTTTACTCAAACCTATGGTATAGACTACTCATAGACTTTTGCTCCTGTTGCAAAATTGAACACTGTTAGTGTTAGAATTCTCTTGTCTCTTGCTGCTAACTTAGATTGGCCCCTACATCAGTTGGATGTTAAGAATGCTTTTCTCAATGGTGATTTAGAAGAAGAAGTATATATGGACATTCCTCCTGGCTTTGAAGACAAGTTTGGATCAAATGTATGCAAACTAAATAAGTCTTTGTATGGATTAAAGCAGTCTCCTAGAGCTTGGTTTGAAAAGTTCACTTATTCCATGAAGAAACAAGGGTACATTCAAGGACAAGCTGACCACACCTTGTTCACAAAGTTCTCCCAAAATGGAAAAATTGCTGTCCTAATTGTTTATGTTGATGATATCATCCTTACTGGAGATGATATAGTTGAAATGGCAAGAGTAAAAGAGAAATTAACATTAGACTTTGAAATCAAGGACTTGGGATCCCTGAGATATTTTCTTGGTATGGAGGTTGCTCGATCAAAAGATGGTATTGTAGTTTCCCAGCAAAAATACATTCTAGATTTATTGAAAGAAACAGGAATGAGTGGATGTCGACCAACAGATAATCCCATGGATCCTAATGCAAAACTTTGGGAAGAAGGTAGTGTTCCTGTTGATACTGGAAGGTACCAGAGATTGGTTGGGAAACTGATTTATTTGTCACACACTAGACCTGACATTGCTTTCTCGGTTAGTGTAGTGAGTCAGTTTATGCATTCTCCTTTTGAGGAACATCTTGAGGCAGTCTATAGGATACTGCGATATTTGGAAGCAAATCCTGGAAAGGGATTATTTTTTAAGAAGAATAGTGAAAGAAATGTGTCTATTTTTACAGATGCTGATTGGGCAGGTTCAGTCACTGACAGAAGATCAACATCTGGATATTGTACCTATGTTTGGGGTAATCTTGTGACATGGAGGAGCAAGAAACAAGGAGTTGTAGCAAGAAGTAGTGCAGAAGCTTAGTTTAGAGCTATGACTCAAGGTATTTGTGAAGGATTATGGATCCACAAAGTCCTAGAAGAGCTTAAGATAAAAATTGAGCTTCCATTGAAATTATACTCTGATAGTAAAGCCGCTATTAGCATAGCTCATAACTCAGTTCAACATGACAGAACCAAGCATATTGAGATCGATCGACATTTCATACAAGAGAAGTTAGACGCCGGAATCATATGTCTACCTTTTGTAACTTCGAGTCAGCAAACTGCGGATATCTTGACCAAAAGCTTAGCAAGACCCACCTTTGAGCATTTGATATGCAAGTTGGGCGTGATAGATATCTATGCACCAACTTGAGGGGGGGGGGGGGGGTGTTGGAAAATATTTAGTTTCCTAGTTTGTTATTTCTAGGAGATTCTAAGCTTATCTATTATTTCCCTTTATTTTTGTACTCTTCCTATTTAAACCAGCCTTGAGCTGAGGAATAACATATAACAGTATTCACTTATTATTTTCTACAAGAATCATCAAAATCAAATAGGGAATCAGAGATGGAATCTCAAAATCAAATAGGGAATTTAGAGATAGAATCTCAAAATCAAAGGGAATCAGAGATGGAATCTCAAAATCAGAGAAAAAATCACAAAATCAGAGAGAATGTGAGGGAGAGATAGGAAAAGAACCTTGTGACAGGGCAATTTGGCTTGACTTCAACACCTTTTAGAGTGACCACATTTCCAATATCAAGAAGTGATCTTCGGTTCCTTTCTTAACATGCTGCACCGTTCTCTTTCACCGATTTCCCTCCCCCCACTACAGCATCACCTATAACATTGCAAAAACCGCTGAGTCTTATTCAAGGTACAATAAACTCTGAGATTGAAACCAGCAAGAAGGAAAGCAGCTTATTAGGTTTAAGAAATCAAGAACAGAAAACATCAGAAACAAAAAAGCAACCAAAACCACCAATGAGATATAATATACAATCATGAGAAAGATAGAATAAAATAGAGAGAGAATAATCAAATCTCAAGGAGCCATGCTATGAAGAACTACCACACAGTAGAAGTCACAACCAATTGGAGATCACCAAATGAAAGCATAACAATAATGCGAACATATGTCACAAGTCACAGCAAATTGGAGATTCTGGTCCTCTATGTGAAACGGTACAAAATTTAGGCCCCCCACCTATACCACAGACAGATCAAATAAAGCACCAAAGCAGCTTAAGTAAAATTCAGTATAGAATTCGTCATTCAAGGGGAGGGAGAAAAGATATACTTTAGAATCTTATATGCTTCAGCTCTAATGTTCCTCATGCACAAACACAAAATCATCAAGACTAGCAGGACACAACAAGTAAAAACATGACAGATCCCAAAGCTGAATTAAATGGAAAGTAGTTAACCTCAGTCTGCCACTGGCTCCAAAGCACACGACGCATTCATAAGCCATCCAACAACCACACAAAACACTCAAAGGAAATGCAAAATTAGATGCCAAGCCAAGTATCAAACAAAGACTGAAATGGCACAATTTAGTCTTACTAGAAATGACCAAATTTAAGCAATTTAACAGTGGGAATTATTCGACGCACCCAATGGATCATTGCAACGATTTTCCGTCAATATGAAATGACACAATTTAGGCAACTGCACAAAACTAAAACATACACAGATTCACAAGAATGATACAAACTTAATAAAACATATGCAGGACAAGACTCTGTAAGAAAAATATAGTATTAAGGGAAGTAAACCCCCAACTGATTATAATACCCGGCATAGTCAAACATTCATATATTTACCTCTTTCTGTAAATTGGGAAGAATAAACAATAAGAATTAATATTAAACTTAACTCATCGCTTGATATTATAGCGAACTTAATTGTTTCGACACATAAAGTCAGATCAAAGCCTAGAAAAAACGTACAGAAAAATTCAATGACATAATCTACGACGGATTTAGACTTATCCAGAGCCAATAATTGTGAATGACGTATCATAAAATTCACATAATAGCCAAGCTAAGAGATGTACACCAGAATCATATATATTCAACTCCTCTTCTTGAAAAAGACATATATACAGCGGAATCATAAATTCTAAAGCTCTCCTAATACTCAAATTCCTAATAGTACATACATACTCATAACAAAAACTACTAAAAAGAACATGCAAATTCATTATTCATAAAGAATCATATGCATAGCAAAAATGAATTAAAATGCATGATCCATAACATAACACATCTTTATGTCAAAGTCATATGTATACAACTAAACTCTTACCATCCTCTTGATTTCAGCTTCTACTGCATCTATGCCTTGAACAAGTTGTACTTCGTTGAATCAGTACCTGTAATGATAAGTGTTAGTGAAAAAAAGGCAAAAACTTAACATAGGTGAAACAGGGGTTCTAATACATGGTTCATAACAAAAGAACCAATCTTGCTTGCTTCTGGCTGTGAGAACAGAAATAAGAGTGCGTGATGGTTTTTTCTTGGAATTAACATCTGCTTCCTTATTCTTGTGCACAGTCTTGTCTTCACTGTCCTTTTCATCTGAGATTTCAATGACTTCAACAGGCTTTGGTTTTGCAGTGACTTTCTACTGAACAGCAGGTTTAGGGGCCATTCTTTTAGCCACTGCTGCAACTCCATCAACAGCAGCAGTAGGAACATTGGCACAAGCTTGTTTCTACAATTTCAAAACATTACAAAAAATCAGAAAACAACAATCATAATTAATCAAAGAAAGATTGAACAAATAATATAAGAAAGATTTGCAAGATCTTTCATTCAGATTAACAAAATTCATGAAAAAAAACCAACCCAGAAATTTTTTTCCTTTCAATCCCCTTTCCAAACCCCCAAAGTTCCAATCTTGGAACAAATTATTGAACCCCAGCAAAGAATTAAACCAGAAAAATTAATGAAACATCAAAATTAGTACGATGATTGAACAAAGCACGTGAAAAAGAAACCAACCCAGAAACTTTTTCCTTTCAATTCCTTTTACAAATCCTCAATGTTCTAATCTTTGAACAAATTATTGAACCCCAGAAAAGGATTAAACTAGAAAAATTAATGAAACATCAAAATTAGTACGATGATTGAAGAAAACACTCACCGCTAGGTTGTTTGTTGATGAACAATTCTTGAAGCCATTGAGAATCTCTTGTTGTTGTTGATTTTTGGTATGATTGATTCTTGAGTGTAGAATCAAACAGTGTTGTTCTCACCCTCACAACCTTCAGCTTTCCATTCACAATACTAGAGTGAAAACCAGTCAACAACTTAGCACAATCCATTAACTGTTCTTCTGAGTAACCAGTGTGCATCTTCAGTGTCTCATTCCAAACAGGACTCTTGTTCAAAGTGCATCTTGCTGCAAAAACTGCTGCAGCAGCAACCATTGATGGAGAATACTTTAAGGTAGCATAGTGCATCATCCCCAATTCAGATAGAAAATGAGTCATGTTCTCGAAAGGTAGTTCTTGTTCTTGATCAGAAGGAACACCAGACACAGATGATACCGATGCCGATGCCGCTTTGATGAAACGGACAAGGAACACGAAAGGTGTAGGCACAGTTAATGTCCATTCAAGTTTGCCTAGGATGGTTTTCTCCATGATAAGAATTTGTTCACGAGTGTAAGCATAATCTAAGAGGGTTACAAAGTCATTAACTGTTATGACTGTTATGACTGTTGCTCCATGACGACAACCATTTCTGTAATTTCCATCCTTGACTTCTGTTTCTGTATTGCTTTGTTACAGAACTAGGGATTGAAGGTTCAATTCCATAAAACTCTTTTCGCTTTTACTTCTAACGCAATAAAGGGAGATGTTTTTAACGATTTTAATGTCTGTTGTAGCAGTTATAAATCTCAAACATTGATACAGGGCCCTCTATTTTTTTATCCTACATCTTTGGGTAATGGGAGAGTCTTTGCAACCTATTGGTTAATTTTAACCAACATTTTAGCTAGCTGCACATTCCATGGTTAGATCACTCATTATATTAAAAGCATATTAGTGAGTGTGTAACATTTTTCAATATGCATATCAGTGATATATGCATATAAGAAGATTAAAGGTAGAATACTATATTTGATGTCAAATGATCCCAACTCCATCAAAGAAAAGTCAACAATACATACACTCTCAAGATATTTTCCATTAATTTAAGTGCCTTTTATGATAAGGGTATTACAAATTTTAACACAGTAAGTAAAATAATATTTAGTATGAGAAGAAATTGGACATGTTTAGTACTGCAAAAAATTCCTATTTGTCATCACTGAAATTCTGCTATGTGATGCTGCCATGTCCCCCTTGGGGTAATCAGTTGAGTATGGTACACATACATTTAACCAATTAAAAATACGATTTTTGCAAAACCGGTAGCATCGTCATTTATTTTATTTTTTGGCAAAACCACCTAGAAGACTGCGCGACTAATGTTTAAACAATCTCTGGCATGCATTTATGTTGGCTCTAGATTTTCCTACCCAAGAAGATTATGCAAAATATCTTATTTTTCTTAACAATAAAAGAAGACCATACATGAAGAATGAAAGGAATGTAAACATATTTCTTACCACAATTTCTTCATTCAATACCAACAAACCAAATCACGAACGCTCACAATTTCAGATTGGAAAAAAAAAAAAAAAAAAGAAGAAGTAAACCCTAGGTATTGTGTGTCGTTTGAAATTTGGTTGCCAACAAAATTAATACTGACCTGGAGGCCATAGATTAGCTACTCGTTCGTGCAGTATCTGCCTGCGTTGTTTTGAAAATGTAATACCGATATTCCTAAAGCACAAAAAAAGTATGAGAACCTTTGTCTGCCTCAGGTTCCACCGGCACCCGACACATTTATCTCCTGTTTCACCCACAAAGAAAACTAAATGAAACTGACAAAAGTAGATGCTAAGTATCCAACGTAGACTGAAATATAAAGAGTCTTAGAAGAGATAACCCAATTAAAGCCTGCACATGATGTGTGACACAATTTTGGCTTCCTCCTACACAGAGGAGTCCCGGACCACTGTAACCAAAAGGATATCTTTTTAGGAGTATCATCTGTATCAATCATCATCGAAATCATTAATAACAATTGAAACCACTCAAACCAATAAAAGAAGATAATATAAAACCTTTTCCAACGACCAAATCATCAGACAAACATAGAATCGTGTAAACTTTTGCACTGTCAGAATTCAGATAAAAAAAGTCAACATAGAACAAAGAAGTAAATCGACTAGACAATAAGAATAGAAATTAAAATAAAAATAGTTCACAACCCAAGTACATGGTAGCAAAATAAACCTGAGGCTTGATGCTACTTAGAATGTTATTGTTTCAAAACAAACTACACTGCAGAAAACAGCGTGTCATATTTCAATTCACATGTATGGCGGTCTAAGCCAGAACAAAATCAAAAGACCAGAAAAAAATAAGAATACAAAACATGAAGATCAAACAACAGAAAGATATGAAGATCAAACAATAGAAAGATAGAACCAGTAACAGAAGGAATCAGTGTTCACAAATTACCTCCCTGCAACATCGAAGGAAATAAAATATCAAGAAAATATGCATTCAAAAGCGATGGAGTTATTGAAAACTAAAAGAATTAAAAAAGAGAGAAGCAAATCAAAACTTGAGGTCTCCATGCCTTGATGAAAGATCAACATTTTTTTTATTTTGATAAACCATGCTGCAGAAAAAAAAGTTCACGGTTCAATTTGAGTGTAATGTAATCAAAGCCCAAAAATAAAAATCAGAAAGAACGAATGGTCAATGAAATTTGAGTATGCATCTGTAGCTATCATCGTTTTTATTATAATATTAAATTGTTCCAGATATCCAGAAATCAGCTACCTGCAATGTATAAACGGATAAACGGATATTTTGATATTCTTTTATTTTCAATAGTTTGACAAGATATATCAAAAAAACTATATGGAAACAAAATGAATTTACTAGAGATCACCAAATTAAAACTTTACGCTCCATGTTCTTGGTCCATTTTATCAAGGCATTCCATCGAAACTTCATTGCTCACTGCAAAACGGGGAAACACATCTCTCGATTACCAAACAAAGAATTATATCAAAAAAAAATACAAGAGAAAATCTTGATGAGTAAAAGAAGAGTCGAGAGAAGTTTGATTGTGTGAATTCTAAGAGCATATCCAGACGTAAATCAAAATCATATCCTCTCTAGCAACACCTAAGAATAAATAACAAATCATGAAATTTATGCTCTCAGTATCGATAAAGATTGAAACAAAAAGAATTTACTAGAGATCACCAAATGAAAACTATTGGCTCTGTGCTCTTGTCCATTTTATGAACGCATTCTAGATATCAAAATCTCTTAGCCCGCTGCAAAACGGATAAAAGCGTCTCTGGATTACCAAACAAAGAATTAAATCAAAACCATAGATCAACATCATATCCTCACTATCAATTTAATATCATGAACTATAGATCAACATCATATCCTCATTATCAATTTGATATCATGGTGTGCTCAATATGAAACGTCACAATTTAAGCCTACTAAGCCTACTTCAATACCAGAGGAGTTTGTGGCCAATGAAATAGGTCATCATAACAAACACCACCTAACCAAGTTGTCGAAAATCCTTACCTTGGGAAGGGAAGAGTTACTCCAGAATTTTGTATGTTAAACCACAGAGTAAAACGTTACACAAACTCACAAAAACATCAGCACTGGAAGAATATGATAACCTCACCATAAGCTTTCACAAACAAAGGAATCAAGTGTGGATGCTGAAACAACTATAATGAAATGTGAAGAATTCAAATATGAGAACAGATCACCAAATTAAAGCTTAGAAAAAATATGTAACACAGGCAACTGAACATTATGGTTCACGTGTAAGGTTGATTCGTCCACATAAGACACTTAAGACGGTGATTAAAAAGGTTCAGTGTTTTGTTTAAAAAAAAAAAGCTTTAGTGTTTGAAAAAGTAGGAAACTTTTGTGGTATACCAAACCCGTGTAAATCTTCCTCAAAACAATACAAAAATCAGAAAACAATCATCATCACTAACCTACCAATGAATAACATAAATTAAATTAAATCAATTAAAAGAAAAAGATTCAACAAATAATATAAGAGAACCTTGTTATTCTCATTAACTGCTGCTGCTTGAGCATTGGCAAGTAGTTGTGACAAACACAACTAAAGAATCATCAAAATCAAATAGGGGGTCATCATCACTAACCTACCAATGAATAACATAAACTAAATTAAATCAATTAAAAAAAGAGATTCAAATAATATAAGAGAACCTTGTTATTCTCATTAACTGCTGCTGCTTGAGCATTGCTAAGTAGTTGTGCACAAATACTACTAAAAGAATCATCAAAATCAAATAGGGAATCAGAGATGGAATCTCAAAATCAAATAGGGAATCAGAGATGGAATCTCAAAATCAGAGAAAAAATCACACAATCAGAGAGAATGTGAGAGAGAGATAGGAAAAGAACCTTGTGACAGGGCGATTTGGCTTGACTTCAACACCTTTTAGAGTGACCACATTTCCAATATCAAGAAGTGATGTTCGGTTCCTTCCTTAACCTGCTGCACCGTTCTCTTTCATTGATTTCCCTCCCCCCACTACAGCATCACCTATAACATTGCAAAAAAACGTTGAGTCTTATTCAAGGTACAATAAACTCTGAGATTGAAACCACCAAGATGGAAAGCAGCTTATTAGGTTTAAGAAATCAAGAACAGAAAACATCAGAAACAAAAATGCAACCAAAACCACCAATGAGATATAATATACAATCATGAGAAAGATAGAATAAAATAGAGATAGAATAATCAAATCTCGAGGAGCCATGCTATGATCTCGAGATAGCAGTTATAAATCTCAAATATTGATAAAGGGCCCTCTATTTTTTTATCCTACATCTTTGGGTAATGGGAGAGTTTTTGCAACCTATTGGTTATTTTTAACCAACATTTTAGCTAGCTGCACATTCCATGGTTAGGTCACTCATTATATTAAAAGCATATTAGTGAGTGTGTAACATTTTTCAATATGCGTATCAGTGGTATATGCATATAAGAAGACTAAAGGTAGAATACTATATTTGAGGTCAAATGATCCCAACTCCTTCAAGGAAAAGTCAACAATACAAACACTCTCAAGATATTTTCCATTAATTTAAGTGCCTTTTATGATAAGGTTATTACAAATTTTAACACAATAAGTAAAATAATATTTAGTATGAGAAGAAATTGGACATGTTTAGTACTGCAAAAAATTCCTATTTGTCATCACTGAAATTCTGCTATGTGATGCTGCCATGTCCCCCTTGGGGTAATCAGTTGGGTATGGTACACATACATTTAACCAATTAAAAATACGATTTTTGCAAAACCGGTAGCATCGTCATTTATTTTATTTTTTGGCAAAACCACCTAGAAGACTGCGCGACTAATGTTTAAACAATCTCTGGCATGCATTTATGTTGGCTCTAGATTTTCCTACCCAAGAAGATTATGCAAAATATCTTATTTTTCTTAACAATAAAAGAAGACCATACATGAAGAATGAAAGGAATGTAAACATATTTCTTACCACAATTTCTTCATTCAATACCAACAAACCAAATCACGAACGCTCACAATTTCAGATTGGAAAAAAAAAAAAAAAAAAAAGAAGAAGTAAACCCTAGGTATTGTGTGTCGTTTGAAATTTGGTTGCCAACAAAATTAATACTGACCTGGAGGCCATAGATTAGCTACTCGTTCGTGCAGTATCTGCCTGCGTTGTTTTGAAAATGTAATACCGATATTCCTAAAGCACAAAAAAAGTATGAGAACCTTTGTCTGCCTCAGGTTCCACCGGCACCCGACACATTTATCTCCTGTTTCACCCACAAAGAAAACTAAATGAAACTGACAAAAGTAGATGCTAAGTATCCAACGTAGACTGAAATATAAAGAGTCTTAGAAGAGATAACCCAATTAAAGCCTGCACATGATGTGTGACACAATTTTGGCTTCCTCCTACACAGAGGAGTCCCGGACCACTGTAACCAAAAGGATATCTTTTTAGGAGTATCATCTGTATCAATCATCATCGAAATCATTAATAACAATTGAAACCACTCAAACCAATAAAAGAAGATAATATAAAACCTTTTCCAACGACCAAATCATCAGACAAACATAGAATCGTGTAAACTTTTGCACTGTCAGAATTCAGATAAAAAAAGTCAAACATAGAACAAAGAAGTAAATCGACTAGACAATAAGAATAGAAATTAAAATAAAAATAGTTCACAACCCAAGTACATGGTAGCAAAATAAACCTGAGGCTTGATGCTACTTAGAATGTTATTGTTTCAAAACAAACTACACTGCAGAAAACAGCGTGTCATATTTCAATTCACATGTATGGCGGTCTAAGCCAGAACAAAATCAAAAGACCAGAAAAAAATAAGAATACAAAACATGAAGATCAAACAACAGAAAGATATGAAGATCAAACAATAGAAAGATAGAACCAGTAACAGAAGGAATCAGTGTTCACAAATTACCTCCCTGCAACATCGAAGGAAATAAAATATCAAGAAAATATGCATTCAAAAGCGATGGAGTTATTGAAAACTAAAAGAATTAAAAAAGAGAGAAGCAAATCAAAACTTGAGGTCTCCATGCCTTGATGAAAGATCAACATTTTTTTTATTTTGATAAACCATGCTGCAGAAAAAAAAGTTCACGGTTCAATTTGAGTGTAATGTAATCAAAGCCCAAAAATAAAAATCAGAAAGAACGAATGGTCAATGAAATTTGAGTATGCATCTGTAGCTATCATCGTTTTTATTATAATATTAAATTGTTCCAGATATCCAGAAATCAGCTACCTGCAATGTATAAACGGATAAACGGATATTTTGATATTCTTTTATTTTCAATAGTTTGACAAGATATATCAAAAAAACTATATGGAAACAAAATGAATTTACTAGAGATCACCAAATTAAAACTTTACGCTCCATGTTCTTGGTCCATTTTATCAAGGCATTCCATCGAAACTTCATTGCTCACTGCAAAACGGGGAAACACATCTCTCGATTACCAAACAAAGAATTATATCAAAAAATAATACAAGAGAAAATCTTGATGAGTAAAAGAAGAGTCGAGAGAAGTTTGATTGTGTGAATTCTAAGAGCATATCCAGACGTAAATCAAAATCATATCCTCTCTAGCAACACCTAAGAATAAATAACAAATCATGAAATTTATGCTCTCAGTATCGATAAAGATTGAAACAAAAAGAATTTACTAGAGATCACCAAATGAAAACTATTGGCTCTGTGCTCTTGTCCATTTTATGAACGCATTCTAGACATCAAAATCTCTTAGCCCGCTGCAAAACGGATAAAAGCGTCTCTGGATTACCAAACAAAGAATTAAATCAAAACCATAGATCAACATCATATCCTCACTATCAATTTAATATCATGAACTATAGATCAACATCATATCCTCATTATCAATTTGATATCATGGTGTGCTCAATATGAAACGTCACAATTTAAGCCTACTAAGCCTACTTCAATACCAGAGGAGTTTGTGGCCAATGAAATAGGTCATCATAACAAACACCACCTAACCAAGTTGTCGAAAATCCTTACCTTGGGAAGGGAAGAGTTACTCCAGAATTTTGTATGTTAAACCACAGAGTAAAACGTTACACAAACTCACAAAAACATCAGCACTGGAAGAATATGATAACCTCACCATAAGCTTTCACAAACAAAGGAATCAAGTGTGGATGCTGAAACAACTATAATGAAATGTGAAGAATTCAAATATGAGAACAGATCACCAAATTAAAGCTTAGAAAAAATATGTAACACAGGCAACTGAACATTATGGTTCACGTGTAAGGTTGATTCGTCCACATAAGACACTTAAGACGGTGATTAAAAAGGTTCAGTGTTTTGTTTAAAAAAAAAAAGCTTTAGAGCCCGTTTGGTGCACAGGATAAGAGACAGGATAGGATAACTATATCATATCGTGTCTCAATCCAGTGTTTGGTGACACAACAGGATATGATAAGTTAATCCTGAAGCTTATCCTATCCTGTTTCTCTAGTTAAAATTCTTATCCTGAATTTGAGCTGGGTTACCAGCAGGATAGGATAAGAAAAAAAAAAATCGTTGATTTATTCTATAAAATATATTTTAAAATAAAAAATTGAAAATTGAAAATTAATAATATAATTTGATAGTAAATTAATAATAAAATAATTAATTTTTAAATATATATGTGATTTTCTCACAAGGTAATTTTGTAATTTATATAATCTAAAAAATCAAAATTCTCCTAAAATTACAATATTTTAAATTAAAATAATTATTAAAAAATTGCAAAATAAGAATATTAATTTAAATTTAATAACAACTTAAATATAATTCTTTTGCAATGGTAGTTTTATTATTTACATATATCATATATTTATTTAGCTTATCTAACATGTATAATTGAGTTATTTATTTGATCATGATTCATATAAAAAACTTAATTTGTTTATTTTCTCATGATTTGTATTTAAAATTTAAAGTTATTTGATTACTTTTTCTTTTTGTACAATTACTTATTTATATTTTTATTTATAAAATTCAAAGTATTACAATATAATTTTTAACAAATAACAATTATTTTACGAGGGTAATTTTGTCATTTAAATATGTTATGTATCTTATCATATTGGTATGAACAAATATGTATTAAAAATATGATATAATAGTTATCATGTTTGTTATCCTGTGTGCACCAAACACAGGATAGGATAACCGAGGATAACTGTTATCCTGCTGATATCTTATCCTATCACTATCCTGTTGTATATCCTATCATGTCACTATCCTATCCTGCGCACCAAACGGGCCCTTAGTGTTTGAAAAAGTAGGAAACTTTTGTGGTATACCAAACCCGTGTAAATCTTCCTCAAAACAATACAAAAATCAGAAAACAATCATCATCACTAACCTACCAATGAATAACATAAATTAAATTAAATCAATTAAAAGAAAAAGATTCAACAAATAATATAAGAGAACCTTGTTATTCTCATTAACTGCTGCTGCTTGAGCATTGGCAAGTAGTTGTGACAAACACAACTAAAGAATCATCAAAATCAAATAGGGGGTCATCATCACTAACCTACCAATGAATAACATAAACTAAATTAAATCAATTAAAAAAAGAGATTCAAATAATATAAGAGAACCTTGTTATTCTCATTAACTGCTGCTGCTTGAGCATTGCTAAGTAGTTGTGCACAAATACTACTAAAAGAATCATCAAAATCAAATAGGGAATCAGAGATGGAATCTCAAAATCAAATAGGGAATCAGAGATGGAATCTCAAAATCAGAGAAAAAATCACACAATCAGAGAGAATGTGAGAGAGAGATAGGAAAAGAACCTTGTGACAGGGCGATTTGGCTTGACTTCAACACCTTTTAGAGTGACCACATTTCCAATATCAAGAAGTGATGTTCGGTTCCTTCCTTAACCTGCTGCACCGTTCTCTTTCATTGATTTCCCTCCCCCCACTACAGCATCACCTATAACATTGCAAAAAAACGTTGAGTCTTATTCAAGGTACAATAAACTCTGAGATTGAAACCACCAAGATGGAAAGCAGCTTATTAGGTTTAAGAAATCAAGAACAGAAAACATCAGAAACAAAAATGCAACCAAAACCACCAATGAGATATAATATACAATCATGAGAAAGATAGAATAAAATAGAGATAGAATAATCAAATCTCGAGGAGCCATGCTATGATCTCGAGATAGCAGTTATAAATCTCAAATATTGATAAAGGGCCCTCTATTTTTTTATCCTACATCTTTGGGTAATGGGAGAGTTTTTGCAACCTATTGGTTATTTTTAACCAACATTTTAGCTAGCTGCACATTCCATGGTTAGGTCACTCATTATGTTAAAAGCATATTAGTGAGTGTGTAACATTTTTCAATATGCGTATCAGTGGTATATGCATATAAGAAGACTAAAGGTAGAATACTATATTTGAGGTCAAATGATCCCAACTCCTTCAAGGAAAAGTCAACAATACAAACACTCTCAAGATATTTTCCATTAATTTAAGTGCCTTTTATGATAAGGTTATTACAAATTTTAACACAATAAGTAAAATAATATTTAGTATGAGAAGAAATTGGACATGTTTAGTACTGTAAAAAATTCCTATTTGTCATCACTGAAATTCTGCTATGTGATGCTGCCATGTCCCCCTTGGGGTAATCAGTTGAGTATGGTGCACATACATTTAACCAATTAAAAATACGATTTTTGAAAAACCGGTAGCATCGTCATTTATTTTATTTTTTGGCAAAACCACCTAGAAGACTGCGCGACTAGTGTTTAAACAATCTCTGGCATGCATTTATGTTGGCTCTAGATTTTCCTACCCAAGCAGATTATGCAAAATATCTTATTTTTCTTAACAATAAAAGAAGACCATACAGGAAGAATGAAAGGAATGTACACATTTTTTACCACAATTTCATAATTCAATACCATAAAGCCAAAAGTTAGGTCACACAAACCAAATCATGAAAGCTCACAATTTCAGATTGGAAAAAACAAAAAGAAGTAAACCCTAGGTATTGTGCGTCATTTGAAATTTGGTTGCCAACAAAATTAATACTGACCTGGAAGCCATAGATTAGCTACTCGTTCGTGCAGTATCTGCCTGCGTTGTTTTGAAAATGTAATACTGAAATTCCTAAAGCACAAAAAAAGTATGAGAACCTTTGTCTGCCTCAGGTTCCACGGGCACCCCACACATTTATCTCCTGTTTAACCCACACAGAAAACTAAATGAAACTGACAAAAGTGGATGCTAAGTATCCAACATAGACTGAAATGTAAAGAGTCTTAGAGGAGATAACCCAATTAAAGCCTGCACATGATGTGTGACACAATTTTGGCTCCCTCCTAACAGAGGAGTCCCGGACCACTGTAGTAACCAAAAGGATAACTTTTTAGGAGTATCATCTGTATCAATCATCATCTAAATCATTAATAACAATTGAAACCACTCAAACCAATAAAAGAAGATAATATAAATCCTTTTCCAACGACCAAATCATCAGACAAACATAGAATCGTGTAAACTTTTGCACTGTCAGAATTCAGATAAAAAAAAGTCAAACATAGAACAATGAAGTAAATCGACTAGACAATAAGAATAGAAATGAAAATAAAAATAGTTCACAACCCAAGTACATGGTAGCAAAATAAACCTGATGCTTGATGCTACTTAGAATGATATTGTTTCAAAACAAACTACACTGCAGAAAACAGCGTGTCATATTTCAATTCACATGTATGGCGGTCTAAGCCAAAACAAAATCAGAAGACCAGAAAAGAATAAGAATACAAAACATGAAGATCAAACAACAGAAAGATAGAACCAGTAACAGAAGGAATCAGTGTTCACAAATTACTTCCCTGCAACATCGAAGGACATAAAATATCAAGAAAATATGCATTCAAAAGCGATGGAGTTATTGAAAACTAAAATAATTAAAAAAGAGAGAAGCAAATCAAAACTTGAGGTCTCCATGCCTTGATGAAAGATCAACATTTTTTTTATTTTGATAAACCATGCAGCAGAAAAACAAGTTCACGGTTCAATTTGAGTGTAATGTAATCAAAGCCCAAAAATAAAAATCAGAAAGAACGAATGGTCAAAGAAATTTGATTATGCATCTGTAGCTATCATCGTTTTTATTATAATATCAAATTGTTCCAGGTATCCAGAAATCAGCTACCTGCAATGTATAAACGGATATTTTGATATTCTTTTATTTTCAATAGTTTGACAAGATATATCAAAAAAAAACTATATGGAAACAAAATGAATTTACTAGAGATCACCAAATTAAAACTTTACGCTCCATGTTCTTTGTCCATTTTATCAAGGCATTCCATCGAAACTTTATTGCCCACTGCAAAACAGAGAAACACAACTCTCCATTATCAAACAAAGAATTATATCAAAAAATAATACAAAACAAAATCTTGATGAGTAAAAGAAGAGTCGAAAGAAGTTTGATTGTGTGAATTCTGAGAGCATATCCAGACGTAAATCAAAATCATATCCTCTCTAGCAACACCTAAGAATAAATAACAAATCATGAAATTTATGCTCTCTGAATCGATAAAGATTGAAACAAAAAGAATTTACTAAAGATCACCAAATGAAAACTATTGGCTCTGTGCTCTTGTCCATTTTATGAACGCATTCTAAACATCAAAATCTCCTAGCCCGCTGCAAAACGGATAAACGCGTCTCTGGATTACCAAACAAAGAATTATATCAAAAAATTATACAAAACAAAATCATGATGGGTAAAAGTAGAGTCAAGAGAAGTTTGATTCTTAGAAAAGCATATCAAGGCTTAAATCAAAACCATATCCTCTTCTGCAACACCTAAGAAGAGTCAAGAGAAGTTTGATTCTGAGAAAAGCATATCAAGACTTAAATCAAAACTATAGATCAACATCATGTCCTCACTATCAATTTAATATCTAATGTTCCTCATCCACAAACACAAAATCACCAAGACTAGCAGGACACAACAAGTGTCTGCCACGGGTTCCACAACAAACTACACATTTCTGACACACTTTTGGCTTCCTCCTAAAACATAGGAGTCCCAGGCCACTGTAATGAAAACATTATCTTTATAGCATCATCATCATCATCATCATAAATCACAACTAACAGTAAAAACCAGCAAAAGAATCTATTGTCACCAACGATTAAATCATCAGAGCAAACAACACCTATGACATAACCAAAATATCTCATCTGGAAGGGAAAAGAGTTATTCCAGAATCTTGTACCTTATGATAGAGTAGTACTCAAGTTCTGGATACTGAAACGCACAGCTTCAACACCAGCTTATCCCCAACAAACAAATTACCGGTTTTATCTTGCCACATGCAATACCAGATAATTCCTAGAGCCAGCCACTATAACAATGACGATATCATTTTAGAAGAATATCATAAATAACAAAATAACAACGAAAATACAAAATACAAAATAACAACGAAAATAACACTAGAAGAATATCATCTCTCCCTTAGCCAATTTATCCCCAACAAACAAATCATCATAACAAACACCTAACCAAGTTGACCAAAAATCTTCATCCTTGGGAAGGGAAGAGTTACTCCGGAAGCTTGTATGCAAAACCACAGAGTAAAAACGAAGTTCCGGATAGAAACACAAAAACTTCAACACTAGAAGAAATGCAAAACTCAAGGTAGTCTGTGATAACCTCTCTCTAAGCTTTCACAATGGAATCGAGAAGCGGGGATGCTGAAACGGACATAATGAAATGTAAATAATTCATATTCCGAGAAGAGAACCCCAAATTAAAGCCTAGCAATTATATAACACGACCATAAAAAAAAATGATTCATGTGTCCTTGTTAATTTGTTCCCAGAAAAGCGGCAAAGAAACTCATCTCCAATGTTCTACATTCCAGGAAGCTAATTGAAAAGGTGTAGGTTGATTGCGAAAGATGAAGACTTTTGTAACACACCAAACCCATGTAAAACTTGCTCTGCCAATACCACATCATACATTAACAGAACAATTACGCTGTGAAAATAGGTTGTAGAAAAATAAAGAAGAAGAAAGAATAGTAGCATAATTCTTCAAACCAAGTTGCAGATCAACATTACAAAGAGAGGACTACCAAGTTATCCCAACTCCTCAAGAATCATGTAAACTTTTGCACTGTCAGAATTCAGATCAAAAAGCCAAATGAGGATCAAAGAAATAAATCAACTAGACAATATAGAAATGAAAATAATTCACAACCCAAGTACATGGTAGCAAAATAAACCTGAAGCTCGATACTACTTAGAATGTTATTGTTTCAAAAGACACTACACTGCAGAAAACAACGTCATGTTTCAATTCACATATGGCGGTCAAAGCCAGAACCAAATCAAAAGACCAGAAAAAAATAAGACTACAAAACATGACGATCAAAAGACCAGAAAAAAATAAGATTACAAACCATGAATATCAAACAAAAGAAAGATAGAACCAGAAGAAAAGACCAATTATATCCCACACATTTCCACAACAATGTGAACCTGTCTGCCACGGGTTCCACAACAAACTACACATTTCTGACACACTTTTGGCTTCCTCCTAAAACATAGGAGTCCCAGGCCACTGTAATGAAAACATTATCTTTATAGGATCATCATCATCATCATCATAAATCACAACTAACAGTAAAAACCAGCAAAAGAAACTATTGTCACCAACAAATAAATCATCAGAGCAAACAACACCTATGACATAACCAAAATTTCTCATCTGGGAAGGGAAAAGAGTTATTCCAGAATCTTGTACCTTATGATAGAGTAGTACTCAAGTTCTGGATACTGAAACGCACAGCTTCAAAACCAGCTTACACGCGATCAAAGAACTATCATTTGGGAACAAATACATATAAGTAAAAAGACCAATTATATCCCAAGAATGAATGAGAGAAGCATGCATGCAGAAGTAGAAAAAAGCGTAGAGGCAGTTGAAAATCATCAGATTGCAAGATTAAGCCAGCCACAATTGAGAATATATACCACATCCAGCAAAACATGAGGTTCATGTGCACTTATTAATCATTTCACAGGACACGAGTACAACATACAGCTGAAGCTATCCTGATGATTACGTATTCCGAATCAAGTGCGTTCAAGGAAAATTGACCAGAGCAAAAACATTCACAGGCTCTCTCCCCTGTAGCACCAAAGCAAGAACATGTCCTTGAAAATCTCTGCCACAGAAACTGATAAAGGATTCAAGTAAACTACATCCTCAAACAGAAAACAAGAAACAATTGGAGATTCTGGTCATCATCATATATCACAACTAACAGTAAAAACAAGCAAAAGAAGACTAGAGAAAATCTCTCCAAACAAAGTTAAGTTGTCACCAATGAACAAATCATCAAAGCAAACAACGCATATGACGTAACCAAAATTGTCCAAAATTTCTCATCTGGGAAGGGAAAAGAGTTGTTCCAGAATCTTGTACCTTATGACAGAGTAGTACCGAGGTTCTGGATACTGAAACCTTATGACACGAAAACTTCAACACCAGCTCACACATAGGAGAGAAAGACCTATTATATTCCCAGAATGAATGAGAGAAGAAAGGATGCAGAAGTAGTACAAAGCGCAGAGGCAGTTGGAAATCATCAGATTGTTAGATTAACCTCAGCCACAGATGAAACTATATACCACATCTAGTAAAACATGATGGTTCATGTGTACTTGTTAATTATTTCACAGGACACGGGTAGTACAAAGCACAAAGGCACTAATCTCCATTTTCAGCACAACAAAATTGACAAGGTGCCGTGTGATTGACACTTCTGGGACTGTAAACACCAGGTGATACATACATGCACAACAAAATTACTGTGACGATTAGTTGTAGAATAAACCAAGAAAACAGAAGAAAAAAAAGTAGCATAATACTCCAAACCAAGTCACTGATCAGAAGGTCATAATTACAAAGAGTCCCACAGAACTGTCCCAATTTCTCCAGATTACATATTAAAAACGAGGCATGCTTCCCAAACTGGTAACACATCGAAAAATAAAATTCACATCAAAAGTGCAGAATGCTGCAAAAAAATAATATTAAAAGCAAAACACTGATGATGAGTACATGCTCAAAGGATGAAAGGAAGAATAATATTTGACACAAAAGATGAACTAGAAAATAAGTCGACGAAAAACCTAACAAACTCAATAATAGTTTGAAACCAACAAGAGCCGTAAACTCCAAGTTTGAAACCAACAACAACCAAATAAAACCTCAAAAGCAGGAACCAAAAATAATAAACCATGCCATAGTAGAAATGACCAAATTTAAGCCTTTTACAGTTGGAAGTATTCGACACACCCAATGGAAAAGTAGCATAATTCTTCAAATCAATGTGGATCAGTATTCGACACACCCAATGGAATAGTAGCATAATTCTTCAAATCAATGTGGATAATTAGTACAAAGAGAGGCCCACCAAGTTGATGCAAGGAAAATTGACCAAGCAAAAACATTCACAGGCTCTCTCCCCTGTAACACCAAAGCAAGAATATGTCCTTCATAATCTCTGCCACAGAAACGGACAAAGGGGTCAAGTAAACTACATCCTCAAACAAAAAACACGAAGAGAGCCAATTGCAGATTCTGGTCACCATCAAAGATCACAACTAACAGTAAAAACAAGCAAAAGAAGACTAGAGAAAATCTCTCCGAACAAAGTTAAGTTGTCACCAACGAACAAATCATCAGAGCAAACAACACATATGACGTAACCAAAATTGTCCAAAAATTTTCATCCGGGAAGGGAAAAGAGTTATTCCAAAATCTTGTACCTTATGACAGAGTACTACTCAGGTTCTGGATACTGAAATAAAGTTCAAGTTGTCGACTCAAGAATAAGTCTTGTAGTGGACCCGAAAAGCCTAAACCTTGGGGATACCTTAGAACGTTAATGGGTTAAAAAACTACGATCGAAAATTAAAGATTCGATCACATTAGTTTTAATTTTGAAGACTAATTAGACCACTCAAAATCTTTAATTTGATCAAAGATTTTAGTTTAAGAGACCAAACTTGTTAGTTATTACAAGTAAATTTTCTGTGTTAAATTTTAGTATTAATTTGTGTATGTCTATTGTACGAGCCAACATCTTGACAGGTGGGGCTTTTGATGGTGCTTCCATGAACCCAACAGTGTCTTTTGGGCCTGCCGTTGTTAGCTGGACATGGGCTAATCACTGGGTTTATTGGGTCGGCCCTTTAATTGGTTCGGCTATTGCTGCAGTTGTCTATGAAATTTTCTTCATCACCCCTAGCTCTTATGAACAATTACCTGTCACATATTATTAAGGTGTAAATTCCCCTTAAGTTTTAATTGAAATGGGGTTGAATTTCCTTAATTTGCTTTCTATCTTAGGTGCTCTTTGTTATTTGCATTTTCTTGTTTTCAAATGTTTGATTTTCTGTGATATATGTCATGTTCTGTAAGATCATTCTATTAAGCAATGATCACCTCTAAACTTAATACTTATCATTTTAGTGAGTAATGACAGACTCGAGTGTGTGTCTACTTATCGGTGAATATGAACCATACTCAAAATAAATGAATCCAATCCAATAAAAAATCACCTCGGCTATACTCCATGCAAGAAAAGTTATAAAAACATAAGGTAACTCCTGGCCTAAGAGAAAGCACAGAACAAAAATTCTGAGTTAGGAATCAAATGAATTGCAAAAACAAACAAAAGCTTCACATGAAATTAAACAATATAAACTAAAGGCAATAACATAAAGAAGTGAAAGTGAAGTGACCCGTAGAACAGATTAAAACCTCATCAAAGTCTGAACAATGACAACCACAAACTGAGCCCTTCTTGTCCATTGCATCAGAGGAAACAATGATCCGCTCAGCACCAATGGCACCGTGTATAACTTCCATGAGTGCAGCACATTGCAGAAAACCTTTAATCAAAAGTCAAAAAACATGGAATGTTAATAAAATTATATTTTACAGGACACAAGTAGTACAAAGCACAGAGGCACTCATCTCCAACTGCAGCACAACAAAATTAACAAGGTGCAGTGTGATAGAGACTTCTAAGTACTTGCACCGTGAACACAAGAAGATAGATGAAAAACAAAACTACTATGACAAATTGTTGTAGAATAAACCAAGAATAAAGAAAAGTAGAATAATTCGGCAAACCAAGTCACTGAACAAAAGGTCATAATTACAAAGAGAGCCCCACAAAGCTGTCAAAATTTCTCCAGAATCGTGTAAATTTCTGCAGTGCCAGATTACAGGTTAAAAACAAAGCGTGCTATCAAAATTGAAACACATTAAAAAGAAAATTCACATTAGAACTCAATCGAAGAATAATATTTGACGCAAAGAGGAATTAGAAAACAAGTCGACTAAAAACCTAACGAACTTTATAATCGTAGTGTATCATCATTAAAATAAGTGCGGCAAACTCCAAGTTTGAATGCAACGACAACCAAATAATATCTCAGAAGCAAGAACCCAAAATAATCAACCTGAAAAGAATAACAATACCGATGAAATATTGAAAAATAAAAGAATTTAAAACTCCAGAGAAAATGAATCGAAAATAATTCACATTGCAAGAAGTGTACAAAATAAACCTGATTGCTTGATATTACACAGAAAGTTATTGTCTCAATATTGTGAAAACTAACAACTCATTAGTAGCTACAGATCATTAAAATAACAGCCAACTTCAAGATCAAAACCAAAGTAACCAGGGAAAAAAATGTGAAAACAAAAACTAAAAGATCAAACAAGAGGAAGATAGAACACGGCGGAATTGTGTGCATGTAGATTACCTCTCCTGCAAAACCAAAGAGAAAAATAACAAATCAATCGATAAATATATGCTCTCAAAATCAATGAACAAATATATGCTCCAAGAGAGACATGGACATGTACTACAGAAGGAACACCAGACACAGATGACACCGATGCCGATGCCGCTTTGATGAAACGGACAAGGAACGCGAAAGGTGTAGGCACAGTTAATGTCCATTCAAGTTTGCCTAGGATGGTTTTCTCCATGATACGAATTTGTTCATGAGTGTAAGCATAATCTGAGAGGGTTACAAAGTCATTAACCTCAGGTGGCCAGATTTCTTCATACTTTGATGCCATCAGCATAGCACTGATGCCAACCAATTGAAGTTCCCTTCTTGGCACAAGTTTGACAGCTAGGAATCTATCAACTACGTTGATTGTGAGATATAGGGCTTCTTTTGGTGAAAGTTGAAATTTGGTGTGAAGATCTACTAGCCAATCAATGAGTATTGCCCTCATCTTCGCATTTATCTCAGGCTGTGAGTTCATGTAATCATGTGGACGGTTCTCATTCTTCACAGTTCAACACATACACAATAGCAAAATTGAAATCAGACACAAAACAAAATCATAAAGAATCAAAATTCAAAAATAAATATAAATCATATAAGTCATGTGTTTTTTTGTTACCTCAACTATCTTATAGAACTTGTAAATATCTTCAAGATATTCAACAGCAGCAAGTTCATTGTTAGCATCACCAGCATCAATGTCAACAATTTCCTTTGGTTTGTTAGTCATGTAGATTACCTCTCCGGCAAAACTAAAGAGAAAAATAACAAATCAGTCGATAAATATATGCTCTAAAAATCAATGAACAAATATATGCTCCAAGAGAGACATGGACATGTACTACATAACCATATATACTGAAGCTCTCCTAATACTAAAATCAACATTGTCATAATACACTATCAAAGGACACCATTCAGAACAAGTACATTCATAGTTCTCTCCCCAGTACACCAAACCAAAAACACGTCCATGATAATCGCCGCCACAGCTTTCACAGTACATATCCACCCTGTGAAACCCAAATGGAACTCGTGAAAGAATCAAATCTTCAAAAGAGACAAAGAATCGTGAAGAATTCATTGAAGAGTAGCGATCACCGAATGAAAGCATAACAACAATAGACTATTGCCGATTCTTGTGCTCCATTAGGTTCCCCCTATACCAAGTTATTCTCCAAAATCCAGTTATTATATCCCAAATCCAGAAACAAATACACACAAATAAAAAAAAATTACTAGTTTAATGGGAAATATGAGATCCTGTGCCTGCTATATATTTATTGGCTATCTCTCCACAGAAAACTCAAAAGCAGATGATGCGTGACATGATTGTGTACAAACGTCAACACCAATTTGTACACAATCTAAGAACAATATCCCAATTATTCGAAAACAAATACATATACATATACATGATGCAAGAAGATTGAAGTAGACATGATGTAGAAAGATTTCAGTTGAATCATATGTAGGGTCTAGGGTGAACTTTCTTTGATGCAGCAGAGA
The DNA here is from genome assembly GCF_020283565.1 of Trifolium pratense. NCBI lineage: Eukaryota > Viridiplantae > Streptophyta > Magnoliopsida > Fabales > Fabaceae > Trifolium > Trifolium pratense. The sequence goes on from NC_060065.1 coordinate 24,991,063, forward strand.
ATTAAACCTGTCGATCACTTAATCATTAGAAAATACTGTTAAGTTGTCATCTTATGTGTTCTAGAAAGCGTTACACTATGAAATTAATGAAAAATAAAGATCAACATATTATTGGCACTGTAGTAAAATAACTTATACACCGGATACTTATACAACTTTTGAATCAGTAAATCCAAATAATGATGGATAGTATATCAAATTGCGTATTTTTTTATCTCAATATGACACCTCTAACTTCACAACACATCGAACGTTAAACTAAATGTCACAGATGAAAGAAGGCATTGCTGTATTATTAAAACCCGCACCTTTCTACACTATGCGGAGTTACCTCATAAGCTTTGGTCATTTGCTTTTGTCACTGCTGCATATATTTCACTAACAGACTTCTTACAGTTGTTCTTCAAAAGAGGTACCCGATGAAGTCCTACACAAGACCAAATGAAATATTTACCATTTACACTCTTTTAATTGCCTTCGTCCAGAAGATTAAAGTACCAAACACTACACAGAACTAAAATACAGATTCTCAAGAATCATGTAAACTTGAGAACCAAAGGTAGAGAACAAACATTTTGAAGAATAACCTCTGCCACGGTTGCACATTCATAGCTTTATCTTTCATGAAATGTCCAAGTGAATTTAAAAGAGGAAATTGCAAAGAATGTATAATAAAAATAGTAGAAAGAGTAACACTGAAACAAAAATAACTTATAATCCAGTAGAGGTCATCAAATTAAATTAAGGCTTCATACTTACATAGAACTACCTTGTTTCAACACACTAATCTGCCTAAAACAGGTTCATATAATTCAATACACATGCAATCATAGCCTGAAAAATTAATTCCAAACAATTCAATGAACAAACCAGGTTTTTACCAGATCCAATGATTGTGAAAGAAGTGTCACAAAACTCTATAATATTTGAAACAAACACTGCTGGGATAGCATCCAGGCACCACATCGTTTTATTTGTTTTTTTGAAAAAGCCGTCGTATTCAACATATAATGACTGCACTTGGATGCAATGTCTTAGGATGATTATGTTGGTAAATACGCATTGATTATGTTGGTACAATAAACAAGAGATTGTCACCTTTGTCTGTATCTTGCAAGCTTGTCCATATCAATCTGTGTACACAACTAAAATTCGAAAAAATAGTCTCATAAAAATAAATAAAATTCAAGATGCTAAGAATGAGGCAACCTCCAGAAGCACTCCTTTTCCAGTACGGTAGTGAACAGAAAAATTGCCGGCATCCTTTAATAATCTACAAAGGTCCTGAGAGTCGAGTTTGTGCAATTCCTGTACTGCTAGCATCAAGTTTAACGTCTGCTCAAACAAATAAATGGAACTTATTTAAATTCCTGTCATTAAAACAGTTGATATCATAAAAAATTAGTATCATGGATCCTAGTCACATTCAAGTGGTTACTACTTGTCTGTATACCACTACCAGATGGTTCTTCCTTAGCAATGATCATTCTTGCAAATTATTACGAAGACAAAAAAGTCATGTGTCAGCAAAATAGACCAAGGAATTTTGAAGCATGCATATATAACACAGGTGATCGATGATCCAGTATGCATGAGTAAGCATAAGATAATCGTTTCTTTTAACATTGAAAAGAGAAACAATGTTTATGATAGTAGACCTACAATACATCAGAAGATGCAAGTAGGGCTCTAATAGGAGAATTACTAGGTCTCTCAGACACTTGGGGTACCAATACGGCAATACCATTGTTAAGATACGTTAATACCATTCACAAGCTTTTGAGATAGTTGGCTCTAGATATGGTATCAAAGAAGTAATGAACAAGTGGTCTAGAGTTTAACCTTTGTTACACCCACTCTTTTAATTAAAAGCACAGTTTCTTCACAAGTTGTCTAGACCTGTGCATTATCAACACTTTGAGACCAAAACCACTCATCTGTCATCACTTAACACCTTAAACTATTATGACTGTTGCTCCATGACGACAACCATTTCTGTAATTTCCATCCTTGACTTATGTTCCTGTATTGCATTGTTACAGAACTAGGGATTGAGGGTTCAATTCCACAAAACTCTTTTCGCTTTTACTTCTAACGCAATAAAGGGAGATGTTTTTAATGGTTTTAATGTCTGTTGTAGCAGTTATAAATCTCAAACATTGATAGAGGGCCCTCTATTTTTTTATACTACATCTTTGGGTAATGGGAGAGTTTTTGCAACCTATTGGTTAATTTTAACCAACATTTTAGCTAGCTGCACATTCCATGGTTAGGTCACTCATTATATTAAAAGCATATTAGTGAGTGTGTAACATTTTTCAATATGCATATCAGTGATATATGCATATAAGAAGATTAAAGGTACAATACTATATTTGATGACAAATGATCCTAACTCCTTCAAGGAAAAGTCAACAATACATACACTCTCAAGATATATTTAAGTGCCTTTTATGATAAGGGTATTACAAATTTTAACACAATAAGTAAAATAATATTTAGTATGAGAAGAAATTGGACATGTTTAGTACTGCAAAAAATTCCTATTTGTCATCACTAAAATTCTGCTATGTGATACTGCCATGTCCCCCTTGGGGTAATCAGTTGATAATGGTATACTATTAGATAGAGTGGTCATTCACAATCTAATGGCTATTTTTTTTCAATAAGATCAAACGACTTAAATTAAAACATTTAGTGAGATCTATGGTGGACCACATACAATGTTGGTCCACCTAATACATTTGGTGTTAAAAACTAACGGAAAGGACCAAAATGACTAATGGAAATGTCTTTAAGGGACCAATCCGATCCTTTTTTTCTTTAAGGGACCATTGTGAAACCTAAAATGTCTTTAAGGGACCATTTAAGTAATTAAGCCATTAAAAATACGATTTTTGCAGAACCGGTAGCATCGTCATTTATTTTATTTTTTGGCAAAGCCACCTAGAAGACTGCGCGACTAATGTTTAAACAATCTCTAGCATGCATTTATGTTGGCTCTAGATTTTCCTACCCAAGCAGATTATGCAAAATATCTTATTTTTCTTAACAATAAAAGAAGACCATACAGGAAGAATGAAAGGAAAGTACACATATTTCTTACCACAATTTCTTAATTCAATACCATAAAACCAAAAGTTAGGTCACACAAACCAAACCACGAAAGCTCACAATTTCAGATTGGAAAAAAAAGAAAAAGAAGTAAACCCTAGGTATTGTGCGTCGTTTGAAATTTGGTTGCCAACAAAATTAATACTGACCTGGAGACCATAGATTAGCTACTCGTAAAATGAAACTGACAAAAGTAGATGCTAAGTATCCAACATAGACTGAAATGTAAAGAGTCTTAGAAGAGATAACCCAATTAAAGCCTGCACATGATGTGTGACACAATTTTGGCTTCCTCCTAACTAACAAAGGAGTCCCGGACCACTATAACCAAAAGGATATCTTTTTAGGAGTATCATTTGTATCAATCATCATCTAAATCATTAATAACAATCGAAACCACTCAAACCAATAAAAGAAGATAATACAAAACCTTTTCCGACGACCAAATCATCAGACAAACATAGAATCGTGTAAACTTTTGCACTGTCAGAATTCAGATAAAAAAAGTCAAACATAGAACAAAGAAGTAAATCGACTAGACAATAAGAATAGAAATGAAAATTAAAATAGTTCACAACCCAAGTACATGGTAACAAACCTGAGGCTTGATGCTACTTAGAATATTATTGTTTCAAAACAAACTACACTACAGAAAACAACGTGTCATATATGTATGGAGGTCTAAGCCAGAACAAAATCAAAAGACCAGAAAAGAATAAGAATACAAAACATGAAGATCAAACAACAGAAAGATAGAACCAGTAAAAGAAGGAACCAGTGTTCACAAATTACCTCCCTGCAGCATCGAAGGAAATAAAATATCAAGAAAATATGCATTCAAAAGCGATGGAGTTATTGAAAACTAAAATAATTAAAAAAGAGAGAAGCAAATCAAAACTTGAGGTCTCCATGCCTTGATGAAAGATCAACATTTTTTTGATTTTGATAAACCATGCTGCAGAAAAACAAGTTCACGGTTCAATTTGAGTGTAATGTAATCAAAGCCCAAAAATAAAAATCAGAAAGAACGAATGGTCAAAGAAATTTGATTATGCATCTGTAGCTATCATCGTTTTTATTATAATATCAAATTGTTCCATATATCCAGAAATCAGCTACCTGCAATGTATAAACGGATATTTTGATATTCTTTTATGTTCAATAGTTTGACAAGATATATCAAAAAAACTATATGGAAACAAAATGAATTTACTAGAGATCACCAAATTAAAACTTTACGCTCAATGTTCTTTGTTCAATTTATCAAGGCGAAATCGAAACATCATTGCCCACTGCAAAACAGAGAAACACATCTCTCGATTATCAAACAAGAATTATATCAAAAAATAATACAAAACAAAATCTTGATGAGTAAAAGAAGAGTCGAGAGAAGTTTGATTGTGTGAATTCTGAGAGCATATCCAGACGTAAATAAAAATCATATCCTCTCTAGCAACACCTAAGAATAAATAACAAATCATGAAATTTATGCTCTCCGAATCGATAAATATTGAAACAAAAAGAATTTACTAAAGATCACCAAATGAAAACTATTGGCTCTGTGCTCTTGTCCATTTTATGAACGCATTCTAGACATCAAAATCTCTTAGCCCGCTTCAAAACGGATAAACGCGTCTCTGGATTACCAAACAAAGAATTATATCAAAAAATTATACAAAACAAAATCCTGATGGGAAAAAGAAGAGTCAAGAGAAGTTTGATTCTTAGAAAAGCATATCAAGACTTAAATCAAAACGATAGATCAACATCATGTCCTCACTATCAATTTAATATCATGGTGTGCTCAATATGAAACGTCACAATTTAAGCCTACTAAGCCTACTTCAATACCAGAGGAGTTTGTGGGCCAATGAAACAGGTCATCATAACAAACACCACCTAACCAAGTTGTCGAAAATCCTTACCTTGGGAAGGGAAGAGTTACTCCAGAATTTTGTATGTTAAACCACGGAGTAAAACGTTACACAAACTCACAAAAACTTCAGCACTTGAAGAATATGATAACCTCACCATAAGCTTTCACAAAGGAATCAAGTGTGGATGCTGAAACAACTATAATGAAATGTGAAGAATTCAAATATGAGTACAGATCACCAAATTAAAGCTTAGAAAAAATATGTACCACAGCCAACTGAACATCATGGTTCACGTGTAAGGTTGATTCGTCCACATAAGACACATAAGACGGTGATTAAAAAGGTTCAGTGTTTTGTTTAAAAAAAAAAGGTTCAGTGTTTGAAAAGTAGGAAACTTTTGTGGTATACCAAACCCGTGTAAATCTTACTCAAAACAATACAAAAATTAGAAAACAATCATCATCACTAACCTACCAATGAATAACATAAACTAAATTAAATCAATTAAAAGAAAGAGATTCAACAAATAATATAAGAGAACCTTGTTATTCTCATTAACTGCTGCTGCTTGAGCATTGGCAAGTAGTTGTGACAAACACAACTAAAAGAATCATCAAAATCAAATAGGGGGTCATCATCACTAACCTACCACTGAATAACATAAACTAAATTAAATCAATTGAAAAAAGAGATTCAACAAATAATATAAGAGAACCTTGTTATTCTCATTAACTGCTGCTGCTTGAGCATTGCCAAGTACAAGTAGTTGTGCACAAAAACTCTAAAAGAATCATCAAAATCAAATAGGGAATCAGAGATGGAATCTCAAAATCAGAGAAAAAATCACAAAATCAGAGAGAATGTGAGAGAGAGATAGGAAAAGAACCTTGTGACAGGGCGATTTGGCTTGACTTCAACACCTTTTAGAGTGACCACATTTCCAATATCAAGAAGTGATCTTCGGTTCCTTCCTTAACCTGCTGCACCGTTCTCTTTCATTGGTTTCCCTCCCCCCACTACAGCATCACCTATAACATTGCAAAAAAACGTTGAGTCTTATTCAAGGTACAATAAACTCTGAGATTGAAACCAGCAAGATGGAAAGCAGCTTATTAGGTTTAAGAAATCAAGAACATAAAACATCAGAAACAAAAAAGCAACCAAAACCACCAATGCGATATAATATACAATCATGAGAAAGATAGAATAAAATAGAGATAGAATAATCAAATCTCAAGGAGCCATGCTATGAAGAACTACCACACAGTAGAAGTCACCACCAATTGGAGATCACCAAATGAAAGCATAACAATAATGCGAACATGTGTCACAAGTCACAGCCAATTGGAGATTCTGGTCCTCTATGTGAAACGGTACAAAATTTAGGCCCCCCACCTATACCACAGACAGATCAAATAAAGCACCAAAGCAACTCAAGTAAAATTCAGTGTAGAATTCCTCATTCAAGGGGAGGGAGAAAAGATATACTTTAGAATCTTATATGCTTCAGCTCTAATGTTCCTCATGCACAAACACAAAATCACCAACACTAGCAGGACACAACAAGTAAAAACATGACAGATCCCAAAGCTCAATTAAATGGAAAGTAGTTAACCTCAGTCTGCCACTGGCTCCAAAGCACACGAAGCATTCATAAGCCATCCAACAACCACACAAAACACTCAAAGGAAATGCAAAATTAGATGCCAAGCCAAGTATCAAACAAAGACTGAAATGGCACAATTTAGTCTTACTAGAAATGACCAAATTTAAGCAATTTAACAGTGGGAATTACTCGACGCACCCGATGGATCATTGCAACGATTTTCCGTCAATATGAAATGACACAATTTAGGCCACTGCACAAAACTAAAACATACACAGTTTCTCAAGAATGATACAAACTTAATAAAACAAATGCAGGACAAGAATCTGTAAGAAAATATAGTATTAAGGGAAGTAAACCCCCAACTGATTATAATACCCGGCATAGTCAAACATTCATATATTTACCTCTTTCTGTAAATTGGGAAGAATAAACAATAAGAATTAATATTAAACTTAACTCATTGATATTATAACGAACTTAATTGTTTCAACACATAAAGTCAGATCAAAGCCTAGAAAAAACGTACAGAATAATTCAATGACATAATCTACGACGAATTTAGACTTATCCAGAGCCAATAATTGTGAATGACGTATCATAAAATTCACATAATAGCCAAGCTAAGAGATGTACACCAGAATCATATATATTCAACTCCTCTTCTTGAAAAAGACAGATATACAGCGGAATCATAAATTCTAAAGCTCTCCTAATACTCAAATTCCTAATAGTACATACATACTCATAACAAAAACTACTAAAAAGAACATGCAAATTCATTATTCATAAAGAATCATATGCATAGCAAAAATGAATTAAAATGCATGATCCATAATATAACACATCTTTATGTCAAAGTCATATGTATACAACTAAACTCTTACCATCCTCTAGATTTCAGCTTCTACTGCATCTATGCCTTGGAATTAACATCTGCTTCCTTTTTCTTGTGCACAGTCTTGTCTTCACTGTCCTTTTCATCTGATATTTCAATGACTTCAACAGGCTTTGGTTTTGCAGTGACTTTCTTCTGAACAGCAGGTTTAGGGGCCAATCTTTTAGCCACTGCTGCAACTCCATCAACAGCAGCAATAGGAACATTGGCACAAGCTTGTTTCTACAATTTCAAAACATTACAAAAAATCAGTAAACAACAATCATAATTAAACTAAATTAATCAAAGAAAGATTGAACAAATAATATAAGAAAGATTGGCAAGATCTTTCAGAATAACAAAATTCATGAAAAAAAAACCAACCCAGAAATTTTTTTCCTTTCAATCCCCTTTGTAAACCCCAAAAGTTCCAATCTTGGAACAAATTATTGAACCCCAGAAAAGAATTAAACCAGAAAAATTAATGAAACATCAAAATTAGTACGATGATTGAACAAAACACGTGAAAAAGAAACCAACCCAGAAACTAATCTTACATAGAACTACCTTGTTTCAACACACTAATCTGCCTAAAACAGGTTCATATAATTCAATACATGTGCAATCATAGCCTGAAAAATTAATTCCAAACAATTCAATGAACAAACCAGGTTTTTACCAGATCCAATGATTGTGAAAGAAGTGTCACAAAACTCTATAATATTTGAAACAAACACTGCTGGGATAGCATCCAAACACCACATCGCTTTATTTGTTTTTTTGAAAAAGCCGTCGTATTCAACATATAATGACTGCACTTGGATGCAATGTCTTAGGATGATTATGTTGGTAAAGAGATTGTCACCTTTGTCTGTATCTTGCAAGCTTGTCCATATCAATCTGTGTACACAACTAAAATTCGAAAAAATAGTGTCTTATAGATAAATAAAATAAAATCAAGATGCTAAGAATGAGGCAACCTCCAGAAGCACTCCTTTTTGACGGTAGTGAACAGAAAAATTGCCGGCATCCTTTAATAATCTACAAAGGTCCTGAGAGTCGAGTTTGTGCAATTCCTGTACTGCTGGCATCAATTTTAACGTCTGCTCAAACAAATAAATGGAAATTATTTAAATTCCTGTCATTAAAACAGTTGATGTCATAAAAAAATAGTATCATGGATCCTAGTCACAATCAAGTGGTTACTGTCTGTATAACACTACCAGATGGTTCTTCCTTAGCAATGATCATTCTTGCAAATTATTACGAAGACAAAAAAGCCATGTGTCAGCAAAATAGACCAAGGAATTTTGAAGCATGCATATATAACACGGGTGATCAATGATCCAGTATGCATGAGTAAGCATAAGATAATCGTTTCTTTTAACATTGAAAAGAGAAACAATGTTTATGATAGTAGACCTACAATACATCAGAAGATGCAAGTAGGGCTCTAATAGGAGAATTACTAGGTCTCTCAGACACTTGGGGTACCAATACGGCAATACCATTGTTAAGATACGTTAATACCATTCACAAGCTTTTGAGATAGTTGGCTCTAGATATGGTATCAAAGCCTTAATGAACAAGTGGTCTAGAGTTTAACCTTTGTTACACCCACTCTTCTAATTAAAAGCACAGTTTCTTCACAAGTTGTCTAGACCTGTGCAGTATCAACACTTTGAGACCAAAACCACTCATCTGTCATCACTTAACACCTTAAACTATTATGACTGTTATGACTGTTGCTCCATGACGACAACCATTTCTGTAATTTCCATCCTTGACTTATGTTCCTGTATTGCATTGTTACAGAACTAGGGATTGAGGGTTCAATTCCACAAAACTCTTTTCGCTTTTACTTCTAACGCAATAAAGGGAGATGTTTTTAATGGTTTTAATGTCTGTTGTAGCAGTTATAAATCTCAAACATTGATAGAGGGCCCTCTATTTTTTTATACTACATCTTTGGGTAATGGGAGAGTTTTTGCAACCTATTGGTTAATTTTAACCAACATTTTAGCTAGCTGCACATTCCATGGTTAGGTCACTCATTATATTAAAAGCATATTAGTGAGTGTGTAACATTTTTCAATATGCATATCAGTGATATATGCATATAAGAAGATTAAAGGTAGAATACTATATTTGATGCCAAATGATCCCAACTCCTTCAAGGAAAAGTCAACAATACATACACTCTCAAGATATTTTCCATTAATTTAAGTGCCTTTTATGATAAGGTTATTACAAATTTTAACACAATAAGTAAAATAATATTTAGTATGAGAAGAAATTGGACATGTTTAGTACTGCAAATAATTCCTAATTGTCATCACTGAAATTCTGCTATGTGATGCTGCCATGTCCCCCTTGGGGTAATCAGTTGAGTAAGGTGCACATACATTTAACCAATTAAAAATACGATTATTGCAGAACCGGTAGCATCGTCATTTATTTTATTTTTTGGCAAAACCACCTAGAAGACTGCGCGACTAATGTTTAAACAATCTCTGGCATGCATTTATGTTCTAGATTTTCCTACCCAAGCAGATTATGCAAAATATCTTATTTTTCTTAACAATAAAAGAAGACCATACAGGAAGAATGAGAGGAATGTACACATATTTCTTACCACAATTTCTTAATTCAATACCATAAAACCAAAAGTTAGGTCACACAAACCAAATCACGAAAGCTCACAATTTCAGATTGGAAAAAAAAGAAAAAGAAGTAAACCCTAGGTATTGTGCGTCGTTTGAAATTTGGTTGCCAACAAAATTAATACTGACCTGGAGACCATAGATTAGCTACTCGTTCGTGCAGTATCTGCCTGCGTTGTTTTGAAAATGTAATACCAAAATTCCTAAAGCACAAAAAAAGTATGAGAACCTTTGTCTGCCTCAGGTTCCACGGGCACCCCACACAATCCAACATAGAATGAAATGTAAAGAGTCTTAGAAGAGATAACCCAATTAAAGCCTGCACATGATGTGTGACACAATTTTGGCTTCCTCCTAACAGGAGTCCCGGACCACTGTAACCAAAAGGATATCTTTTTAGGAGTATCATCTGTATCAATCATCATCTAAATCATTAATAACAATTGAAACCACTCAAACCAATAAAAGAAGATAATATAAAACCTTTTCCGACGACCAAATCATCAGACAAACATAGAATCGTGTAAACTTTTGCACTGTCAGAATTCAGATAAAAAAAGTCAAACATAGAACAAAGAAGTAAATCGACTAGACAATAAGAATAGAAATGAAAATAAAAATAGTTCACAACCCAAGTACATGGTAGAAAAATAAACCTGAGGCTTGATGCTACTGAGAATGTTATTGTTTCAAAACAAACTACACTGCAGAAAACAGCGTGTCATATTTCAATTCACATGTATGGCGGTCTAAGCCAGAACAAAATCAAAAGACCAGAAAAGAATAAGAATACAAAACATGAAGATCAAACAACAGAAAGATAGAACCAGTAAAAGAGGGAACCAGTGTTCACAAATTACCTCCCTGCAACATCGAAGGAAATAAAATATCAAGAAAATATGCATTCAAAAGCGATGGAGTTATTGAAAACTAAAATAATTAAAAAAGAGAGAAGCAAATCAAAACTTGAGGTCTCCATGCCTTGATGAAAGATCAACTTTTCTTTTATTTTGATAAACCATGCTGCAGAAAAACAAGTTCACGGTTCAATTTGAGTGTAATGTAATCAAAGCCCAAAAATAAAAATCAGAAAGAACGAATGGTGAAAGAAATTTGATTATGCATCTGTAGCTATCATCGTTTTTATTATAATATCAAATTGTTCCAGATATCCAGAAATCAGCTACCTGCAATGTATAAACGGATATTTTGATATTCTTTTATTTTCAATAGTTTGACAAGATATATCAAAAAAACTATATGGAAACAAAATGAATTTACTAGAGATCACCAAATTATAACTTTACGCTCCATGTTCTTTGTCCAATTTATCAAGGCGAAATCGAAACTTCATTGCCCACTGCAAAACAGAGAAACACATCTCTCGATTATCAAACAAAGAATTATATCAAAAAATAATACAAAACAAAATCTTGATGAGTAAAAGAAGAGTCGAGAGAAGTTTGATTGTGTGAATTCTGAGAGCATATCCAGATGTAAAAAAAAATCATATCCTCTCTAGCAACACCTAAGAATAAATAACAAATCATGAAATTTATGCTCTCCGAATCGATAAAGATTGAAACAAAAAGAATTTACTAGAGATCACCAAATGAAAACTATTGGCTATGTGCTCTTGTCCATTTTATGAACGCATTCAAGACATCAAAATCTCTTAGCCCGCTGCAAAACGGATAAACGCGTCTCTGGATTACCAAACAAAGAATTATATCAAAAAATTATACAAAACAAAATCTTGATGGGTAAAAGAAGAGTCAAGAAAAGTTTGATTCTTAGAAAAGCATATCAAGACTTAAATTAAAACCATAGATCAACATCATATCCTCACTATCAATTTAATATCATGAACTATAGATCAACATCATATCCTCAATAACAATTTAATATCATGGTGTGCTCAATATGAAACGTCACAATTTAAGCCTACTAAGCCTACTTCAATACCAGAGGAGTTTGTGGGCCAATGAAACAGGTCATCATAACAAACACCACCTAACCAAGTTGTCGAAAATCCTTACCTTGGGAAGGGAAGAGTTACTCCAGAATTTTGTATGTTAAACCACGGAGTAAAACGTTACACAAACTCACAAAAACTTCAGCACTTGAAGAATATGATAACCTCACCATAAGCTTTCACAAAGGAATCAAGTGTGGATGCTGAAACAACTATAATGAAATGTGAAGAATTCAAATATGAGTACAGATCACCAAATTAAAGCTTAGAAAAAATATGTAACACAGCCAACTGAACATTATGGTTCACGTGTAAGGTTGATTCGTCCACATAAGACACTTAAGACGGTGATTAAGAAGGTTCAGTGTTTTGTTTCAAAAAAAAAGGTTCAGTGTTTGAAAAAGTAGGAAACTTTTGTGGTATACCAAACCCGTGTAAATCTTACTCAAAACAATACAAAAATCAGAAAACAATCATCATCACTAACCTACCAATGAATAACATAAACTAAATTAAATCAATTAAAAGAAAGAGATTCAACAAATAATATAAGAGAACCTTGTTATTCTCATTAACTGCTGCTGCTTGAGCATTGGCAAGTAGTTGTGACAAACACAACTAAAAGAATCATCAAAATCAAATAGGGGGTCATCATCACTAACCTACCAATGAATAACATAAACTAAATTAAATCAATTGAAAAAAGAGATTCAACAAATAATATAAGAGAACCTTGTTATTCTCATTAACTCCTGCTGCTTGAGCATTGCCAAGTGCACAAAAACTACTAAAAGAATCATCAAAATCAAATAGGGAATCAGAGATGGAATCTCAAAATCAGAGAAAAAATAACAAAATCAGAGAGAATATGAGAGAGAGATAGGAAAAGAACCTTGTGACAGGGCAATTTGACTGACTTCAACACCTTTTAGAGTGACCACATTTCCAATATCAAGAAGTGATCTTCTGTTCCTTCCTTAACCTGCTGCACCGTTCTCTATCACCGATTTCCCTCCCCCCACTACAGCATCACCTATAACATTGCAAAAAAACGTTGAGTCTTATTCAAGGTACAATAAACTCTGAGATAGCCACCAATGAGATATAATATACAATCATGAGAAAGATAGAATAAAATAGAGATAGAATAATCAAATCTCGAGGAGCCATGCTATGAAGAACTACCACACAGTAGAAGTCACAACCAATTGGAGATCACCAAATGAAAGCATAACAATAATGCGAACATATGTCACAAGTCACAACCAATTGGAGATTCTGGTCCTCTATGTGAAACGGTACAAAATTTAGGTCCCCCACCTATACCACAGACAGATCAAATAAAGCACCAAAGCAGCTTAAGTAAAATTCAATGTAGAATTCCTCATTCAAGGGGAGGGAGAAAAGATATACTTTAGAATCTTATATGCTTCAGCTCTAATGTTCCTCATGCACAAACACAAAATCACCAAGACTAGCAGGACACAACAAGTAAAAACATGACAGATCCCAAACCTGAATTAAATGGAAAGTAGTTAACCTCAGTCTTCCACTGGCTTCAAAGCACACGAAGCATTCATAAGCCATCCAACAACCACACAAAACACTCAAAAGAAATGCAAAATTAGATGTCAAGCCAAGTATCAAACAAAGACTGAAATGGCACAATTTAGTCTTACTAGAAATGACCAAATTTAAGCAATTTAACAGTGGGAATTACTCGACGGACCCGATGGATCATTGCAACGATTTTCCGTCAATATGAAATGACACAATTTAGGCCACTGCACAAAACTAAAACATACACAGATTCTCAAGAACGATACAAACTTAATAAAACAAATGCAGGAAAAGAATCTGTAAGAAAAATATAGTATTAAGGGAAGTAAACCCCCAACTGATTATAATACCCGGCATAGTCAAACATTCATATATTTACTTCTTTCTGTAAATTGGGAAGAATAAACAATAAGAATTAATATTAAACTTAACTCATCGCTTGATATTATAACGACCTTAATTGTTTCAACACATAAATTCAGATCAAAGCCTAGAAAAAACGTACAGATGATTCAATGACATAATCTACGACGAATTTAGACTTATCCGGAGCCAATAAATGTGAATGACGTAACATAAAATTCACATAATAGCCAAGCTAAGAGATGTACACCAGAATCATATATATTCAACTCCTCTTCTTGAAATACAGTGGAACCATAAATTCTAAAGCTCTCCTAATACTCAAATTCCTAATAGTACATACATACTCATTACAAAAACTACTAAAAAGAACATGCAAATTCATTATTTATAAAGAATCATATACATAGGAAAAATGAATTAAAATGCATGATCCATAACATAACACATCTTTATGTCAAAGTCATATGTATACAACTAAACTCTTACCATCCTCTTGATTTCAGCTTCTACTGCATCTATGCCTTGAACAAGTTGTACTTCGTTGAATCGGTACCTGTAATGACAAGTGTTAGTGGAAAAAAAGGCAAAAACTTAACATAGGTGAAATAGGGGTTCTAATACATGGTTCATAACAGAAGAACCAATCTTCCTTGCTTCTGGCTGTGAGAACAGAAGTAAGAGTGTGTGATGGTTTCTTCTTAGAATTAAGATCTGCTTCCTTTTTCTTGTGCACAGTCTTGTCTTCACTGTCCTTTTCATCTGAGATTTCAATGACTTCAACAGGCTTTGGTTTTGCAGTGACTTTCTTCTGAACAGCAGGTTTAGGGGCCACTCTTTTAGCCACTGCTGCAACTCCATCAACAGCAGCAGTAGGAACATTGGCACAAGCTTGTATCTACAATTTCAAAACATTACAAAAAATCAGAAAACAACAATCATAATTAAACTAAATTAATCAAAGAAAGATTGAACAAATAATATAAGAAAGATTTGCAAGATCTTTCAGAATAACAAAATTCATGAAAAAAAACCAACCCAGAAATTTGTTTCCTTTCAATCCCCTTTCTAAACCCCCAAAGTTCCAATCTTGGAACAAATTATTGAACCCCAGAAAAGAATTAAACCAGAAAAATTAATGAAACATCAAAATTAGTACGATGATTGAACAAAACACGTGAAAAAGAAACCAACCCAGAAACTTTTTCCTTTCAATTCCTTTTACAAATCCCCAAAGTTCTAATCTTTGAACAAATTATTGAACCCCAAAAAAGAATTAAACTAGAAAAATTAATGAAACATCAAATTTAGTACGATGATTGAAGAAAACACTCACCGCTAGGTTGTTGTTGAGGAACAATTCTTGAAGCCATTGAGAATCTCTCCTTGTTGTTGATTTTTTGTATGATTAATTCTTGAGGGTAGAATCAAACAGTGTTGTTCTCACCCTCACAACCTTCAGCTTTCCATTCCCAATACTAGAGTGAAAACTAGTCAACAACTTAGCACAATCCATTAACTGTTCTTCTGAGTAACCAGTGTACATCTTCAGCGTCTCATTCCAAACAGGACTCTTGTTCAAAGTGCACCTTGCTGCAAAAACTGCTGCAGCAGAAACCATTGATGGACAATACTTTAAGGTAGCATAGTGCATCATCCCCAATTCAGATAGAAAATGAGCCATGTTCTCCAAAGGTTGTTCTTGTTCTTGATCAGAAGGAACACCAGACACAGATGACACCGATGCCGATGCCGCTTTGATGAAACGGGCAAGGAACACGAAAGGTGTAGGCAGTTAATGTCCATTCAAGTTTGCCTAGGATGGTTTTCTCCATGATAAGAATTTGTTAATGAGTGTAAGCATAATCTGAGAGGGTTACAAAGTCATTAACCTCAGGCTGTGAGTCTATGTAATCATGTGGACGGTTCTCATTCTTCACAGTTCAACACATGCACAATAGCAAAATTGAAATCAGATACAGAACAAAATCATAAAGAATCAAAATTCAAAAATAAATATAAATCGTATAAGTCATGTAGTGTTTTTTTGTTACCTCAACTATCTTATAGAACTTGTAAATATCTTCAAGATATTCAACAGCAGCAAGTTCATTGTTAGCATCACCAGCATCAATGTCAACAATTTCCTTTGGTTTGTTAGTCATGTAGATTACCTCTCCTGCAAAACCAAAGAGAAAAATAACAAATCAATCGATAAATATATTCTCTCAAAATCAATGAACAAATATATGCTCCAAGAGAGACATGGACATGTACGACATAACCATATATACTGAAGCTCTCCTAATACTAAAATCAACATTGTCATAATACACTATCAAAGGACACCATTCAGAACAAGTACATTCATAGTTCTCTCCCCAGTACACCAAACCAAAAACACGTCCATGATAATCTCCGCCACAGCTTTCACAGTACATATCCACCCTGTGAAACCCAAATGGAACTCGTGAAAGAATCAAATCTTCAAAAGAGACAAAGAAGCGTGAAGAATTCATTGAAGAGTAGCGATCACCAAATGAAAGCGTAACAACAATAGACTATTGCCGATTCTTGTGCTCCATTAGGTTCCCCCTATACCAAGTTATTCTCCAAAATCCAGTTATTATATCCCAAATCCAGAAACAAATACACACAAATAAAAAAAATTACTAGTTTAATGGGAAATATGAGAACATGTGCTTGCTGTATATTTATTGGCTATCTCTCCACAGAAAACTCAAAAGCAGATGATGCGTGACATGATTGTGTACAAACGTCAACACCAATTTGTACACAATCTAAGAACAATATCCCAATTATTCGAAAACAAATATACATAGACATGATGCAAGAAGATTGAACTAGACACGATGTTGAAAGATTTCAGTTGAATCATATGTAGGGTCTAGGGTGAACTTTCTTTGATGCAGCAGAGACTTAAACCTGTCGATCACTTAATCATTAGAAAATACTGTTAAGTTGTCATCTTATGTGTTCTAGAAAGCGTTACACTATGAAATTAATGAAAAATAAAGATCTACATATTATTGGCACTGTAGTAAAATAACTTATACACCGGATACTTATACAACTTTTGAATCAGTAAATCCAAATAATGATGGATAGTATATCAAATTGCGTATTTTTTTATCTCAATATGACACCTCTAACTTCACAACACATCGAACGTTAAACTAAATGTCACAGATGAAAGAACGCATTGCTGTATTATTAAAACCCGCACCTTTCTACACTATGCGGAGTTACCTCATAAGCTTTGGTCATTTGCTTTTGTCACTGCTGCATATATTTCACTAACAGACTTCTTACAGTTGTACTTCAAAAGAGGTACCCAATGAAGTCCTACACAAGACCAAACAAAATATTTACCATTTACACTCTTTTAATTGCCTTCGTCCAGAAGATTAAAGTAACAAACACTACACAGAACTAATATACAGATTCTCAAGAATCATGTAAACTTGAGAACCAAAGGTAGAGAACAAACATTTTGAAGAATAACCTCTGCCACGGTTGCACATTCATAAAGAGTCTTAGAAGAGATAACCCAATTAAAGCCTGCACATGATGTGCACACTGTCAATAGGTTGAATGTCTTAATGGCAAATTCAAATGCTATGCATTTGTAACTGTTATTTTGACAATAGTAACTACTATTAATTAGTATATATTGTATAATAAATGTAGATATGACAGCTACAGATTTATTGGGCTGATTCAAATGTAATTACATTGTATTTATATGAGACTTCTCCTAGAGGAGAACATACAGTTTTCAGATCAATACTTCCATGAGTCTAACATTCTTTAAATTTAACATGGTATCAGAGCCTATCGGGTCTATCGTTGGCCTTCCGCCTTCCTCCGTCGTCCACGCTTCAGGCCCATTCCGCTGGGCTGAAGCGTGAGGGAGGGTGTTAGAAGCCAACACTCGGTGGGATTTAGTCCCACATCGGATAGATAGGACTCTTGAGAAGAGTTTATAAAGAGGAGGCAATCCTCACCTTACGTCTCTTTCCACTCAATTTACATTTGTCTCCAAGTCTTTCTTTACCTTCTGTTTTGTGCAATTCTGCAACTGTTGATTATCAACTGTGGCATAAGCGTCTTGGACACCCAAACTTCAATGTGCTTCATGAAATGCTAAAATCTGGTTTTCTAGGAAATAAACACACTCCGTCTCTTGATATTATTCGTTTTGATTGCACTCCTTGTAAGCTTGGCAAAAGTAAAATCCTTCCTTTTCCAACACATCAACCGAATGTAACAAAACCTTTTGATATCATCCATAGTGATGTATGGGGAGTGACACCGATTATATCTCATGCTAATTACAAATATTTTGTAACTTTTATTGATGATTATAGTCGTTTTACATGGGTCTATTTTTTGCGCTCAAAAGATGAAGTTTTTTCTACTTTCAAATTTTTTAATGCTTATGTTGAAACCCAATTTTCATCTAAAATCAAAATTCTTCGCTCTGATAATGGGGGAGAATATACATCAAATTCTTTTCAAGAGTTCTTGCAATCTAATGGAATTATATCTCAAAGATCATGTCCCTCAACTCCCCAACAAAATGGGGTAGCTGAAAGAAAAAATCGCCATTTGCTTGATGTTGTTCGCACACTTTTTCTAGAGTCTCATGTGCCACCACGATTCTGGTGTGAAGCCCTATCTACTGCAGTTCATCTTATAAACAGTTTGTCATCCCCGTCAATAAATAATGAATCTCCCTTTAGTCGGTTATTTGGAAAGCCGCCAGATTACTCAACTCTCCGTGTCTTCGGTTGTGTGTGTTATGTCCATCTTCCTCCACAAGAACGCACCAAACTCAGTGCACAATCTGTTGAATGTGCTTTTCTTGGATATTCTCCTCATCAAAAGGGCTTTTTATGTTATGATCCTAATAATCGTCGAATTCGGGTGTCTAGAAATGTAATTTTCCAGGAAAATAAATATTTTTTTGCAACACATCATGACACTCCTTCTACGGTTTCTGTTTTACCATTTTTTTCTAACTCTATTATAAGTCAGTCATCCTCTAAGCCCCTTTTGACCTACCAAAGACGACGTGTTGTCACTCAAAATCAACCAGCTGACTCCCACGGGCCCCCTCAAGATAGTTCCTTGACTGCTGATCCAATACAAGAACCAGAACCAGAACTTGAACTTTTACGACGCAGCTCACGCATTCGTAAGCCCCCAGAAAAGTATGGTTTCTCTAATCCCTTATCCTTGACAGCAACATTATCTAGTGTTCCTATTCCTTCTTCTTATAAACAGGCAATGGAGCATGTTTGTTGGCAAACCGCTATTGAAAATGAACTTCTGGCCTTGGAAGAAAATCAGACATGGGACATAGTGCCTTGTCCTCCGTATGTTAAACCTTTGGGTAGCAAATTTGTGTTTTCAATAAAGCTGCGTCCAGATGGATCAATAGATCGTTACAAGGCTCGTCTTGTAGTTCTTGGAAATAAGCAAGAATATGGACTAGACTATGACGAGACTTTTGCCCCGGTCGCCAAGATGACTAGTGTGCGTACTATTCTTGCTCTTGCTGCATCCCAGTCTTGGCCACTACATCAAATGGATGTGAAAAATGCATTCCTACACGGTGATCTTAAGGAAGAAGTTTACATCAAACTTCCCAATGGTATGCCCACATCTTCCTCTAATACTGTTTGCAAATTAAAACGCTCTTTATATGGTTTGAAACAGGCACCAAGAGTATGGTTTGAAAAGTTCCGATCCACACTACTTGGTTTTTCATTCATTCAAAGTCAATATGATCCATCACTTTTCCTACAAAGGACTCCTAAAGGCATTGTGGTGCTTCTGGTTTATGTGGACGATATAGTGGTGACGGGTTCTGATCAAGAGGGCATCTCTAAAATTAGAGAATTGTTGCATTCATCTTTTCACATGAAAGAGTTGGGTCGCCTTACTTACTTCTTGGGTTTGGAGGTACATTATCAATCTGAAGGCATTTTTTTAAATCAACAAAAGTATATTAAGGATCTTGTGCAACTTGCTGGACTCACAGATTCAAACACTGTTGACACTCCCATGGAAGTTAATGTTAAATATCGTCGAGATGAAGGTGAACTTCTTGATGATCCAACTCTTTATCGCAAGTTGGTTGGTAGTCTCATTTATGTAACAATTACCCGCCCAGATATTTCTTTCGCTGTGCACACTGTAAGTAGGTTCATGCAAGCACCACGACATTTACATTTTTCAGCAGTGCAGCGTATCATTAAGTACCTCCTTGGCACTTCAAGACGTGGTTTGTTTTTTCCTAATGATTCGACACTCCAACTTCAAGCATATAGTGATGCTGATTGGGCTGGTTGTCCAGACACAAGGAAGTCTACTACTGGCTGGTGTATGTTCCTAGGAAATGCTGCTATTTCCTGGAAGTGTAAGAAACAAGATTCAGTTTCAAAGTCATCCACTGAAGCAGAATATCGTGCAATGTCTGCTGCTTGTTCTGAAATAGTATGGTTGCGCGGTCTTCTAACAGAACTTGGATTCTCTCAAGCACAACCAACTTCATTGCATGCTGACAATACTAGTGCTATACAAATTGCAGCAAATCCAGTTTATCATGAACGAACAAAGCACATCGAGGTTGATTGTCACTCTATCCGAGAAGCCTATGATCGCAGAATCATCAATCTACCACATGTCTCCACATCAGATCAGACGGCTGACATCTTTACTAAATCATTGACACGTCAGCGACACAATTTTTTGGTTAGCAAATTGATGCTAGTTAATTTACCAGCATCAATTTGAGGGGGGATGTCAATAGGTTGAATGTCTTAATGGCAAATTCAAATGCTATGCATTTGTAACTGTTATTTTGACAATAGTAACTACTATTAATTAGTATATATTGTATAATAAATGTAGATATGACAGCTACAGATTTATTGGGCTGATTCAAATGTAATTACATTGTATTTATATGAGACTTCTCCTAGAGGAGAACATACAGTTTTCAGATCAATACTTCCATGAGTCTAACATTCTTTAAATTTAACACACACAATTTTTGGCTTCCTCCAAACACAGAGGAGTCCCGGAACACTGTAACCAAAAGGATATCTTTTTAGGAGTATCATCTGTATCAATCATCATCTAAATCATTAATAACAATTGAAACCACTCAAACCAATAAAAGAAGATAATATAAAACCTTTTCCAACGACCAAATCATCAGACAAACATAGAATCGTCTAAACTTTTGCACTGTCAGAAATCAGATAAAAAAAGTCAAACATAGAACAAAGAAGTAAATCGACTAGACAATAAGAATAGAAATGAAAATAAAAATAGTTCACAACCCAAGTACATGGTAGCAAAATAAACCTGAGGCTTGATGCTACTTAGAATGTTATTGTTTCAAAACAAACTACATTGCAGAAAACAGCGTGTCATATTTCAATTCACATGTATGGCGGTCTAAGCCAGAACAAAATCCAAAGACCAGAAAAAAATAAGAATACAAAACATGAAGATCAAACAACAGAAAGATAGAACCAGTAACAGAAGGAATCAGTGTTCACAAATTACCTCCCTGCAACATCGAAGGAAATAAAATATCAAGAAAATATGCATTCAAAAGCGATGAAGTTATTGAAAACTAAAATAATTAAAAAAGAGAGAAACAAATCAAAACTTGAGGTCTCCATGCCTTGATGAAAGATCAACATTTTTTTTATTTTGATAAACCATGCTGCAGAAAAACAAGTTCACAAAAATAAAAATCAGAAAGAACGAATGGTCAAAGAAATTTGATTATGCATCTGTAGCTATCATCGTTTTTATTATAATATCAAATTGTTCCAAATATCCAGAAATCAGCTACCTGCAGCAATGTATAAACGGATATTTTGATATTCTTTTATTTTCAATAGTTTGACAAGATATATCAAAAAAACTATATGGAAACAAAATGAATTTACTAGAGATCACCAAATTAAAACTTTAAGCTCCATGTTCTTTGTCCATTTTATCAACGCATTCCATCGAAACTTCATTGCCCACTGCAAAACAGAGAAACACATCTCTCGATTATCAAACAAAGAATTATATCAAAAAATATTACAAAACAAAATCTTGATGAGTAAAAGAAGAGTCGAGAGAAGTTTGATTGTGTGAATTCTGAGAGCATATCCAGACGTAAATCAAAATCATATCCTCTCTAGCAACACCTAAGAATAAATAACAAATCATGAAATTTATGCTCTCTGAATCGATAAAGATTGAAACAAAAAGAATTTACTAGAGATCACCAAATGAAAACTACTGGCTCTGTGCTGTTGTCCATTTTATGAACGTATTCTAGACATCAAAATCTCTTAGCCCGCTGCAAAACGGATAAACGCGTCTCTGGATTACCAAACAAAGAATTATATCAAAAAATTATACAAAACAAAATCTTGATGGGTAAAAGAAGAGTCAAGCGAAGTTTGATTCTTAGAAAAGCATATCAAGACTTAAAATAAAACCATATCCTCTTCTGCATCACCTAAGAAGAGTCAAGAGAAGTTTGATTCTGAGAAAAGCATATCAAGACTTAAATCAAAACCATAGATCAACATCATATCCTCACTATCAATTTAATATCATGAACTATAGATCAACATCATATCCTCACTATCAATTTAATATCATGCTGTGCTCAATATGAAACGTCATAATTTAAGCCTACTTCAATACCAGAGGAGTTTGTGGGCCAATGAAACAGGTCATCGTAACAAACACCACCTAACCAAGTTGTCGAAAATCCTTACCTTGGGAAGGGAAGAGTGACTCCAGAATTTAGTATGTTAAACCACGGAGTAAAACGTTACACAAACTCACAAAAAATTCAGCACTGGAAGAATATGATAACCTCACCATAAGCTTTCACAAAGGAATCAAGTGTGGATGCTGAAACAACTATAATGAAATGTGAAGAATTCAAATATGAGTACAGATCACCAAATTAAAGCTTAGAAAAAATATGTAACACAGCCAACTGAACATTATGGTTCACGTGTAAGGTTGATTCGTCCACATAAGACACTTAAGACGGTGATTAAAAAGGTTCAGTGTTTTGCTTCAAAAAAAAAGGTTCAGTGTTTGAAAAAGTAGGAAACTTTTGTGGTATACCAAACCCGTGTAAAGCTTACTCAAAACAATACAAAAATCAGAAAACAATCATCATCACTAACCTACCAATGAATAACATAAACTAAATTAAATCAATTAAAAGAAAGAGATTCAACAAATAATATAAGAGAACCTTGTTATTCTCATTAACTGCTGCTGCTTGAGCATTGGCAAGTAGTTGTGACAAACACAACTAAAAGAATCATCAAAATCAAATAGGAGGTCATCATCACTAACCTACCAATGAATAACATAAACTAAATTAAATCAATTGAAAAAAGAGATTCAACAAATAATATAAGAGAACCTTGTTATTCTCATTAACTGCGATTTGGCTTGACTTCAACACCTTTTAGAGTGACCACATTTCCAATATCAAGAAGTGATCTTCGGTTCCTTCCTTAACCTGCTGCATCGTTCTCTTTCACCGATTTCCTTCCCCCCACTACAGCATCACCTATAACATTGCAAAAAATCGTTGAGGCTTATTCAAGGTACAATAAACTCTGAGATTGAAACCAGCAAGATGGAAGGCAGCTTATTAGGTTTAAGAAATCAAGAACAGAAAACATCAGAAACAAAAAAGCAACTAAAACCACCAATGAGATATAATATACAATCATGAGAAAGATAGAATAAAATAGAGATAGAATAATCAAATCTCGAGGAGCCATGCTATGAAGAACTACCACACAGTACAAGTCACAACCAATTGGAGATCACCAAATGAAAGCATAACAATAATGCGAACATATGTCACAAGTCACAGCCAATTGGAGATTCTGGTCCTCTATGTGAAACGGTACAAAATTTAGTCCCCCCACCTATACCACAGACGGATCAAATAAAGCACCAAAGCAGCTTAAGTAAAATTCAGTGTAGAATTCCTCATTCAAGGGGAGGGAGAAAAGATATACTTTAGAATCTTATATGCTTCAGCTCTAATGTTCCTCATGCACAAACACAAAATCACCAAGACTAGCAGGACACAACAAGTAAAAACATGACAGATCCCAAAGCTGAATTAAATGGAAAGTAGTTAACCTCAGTCTGCCACTGGCTCCAAAGCACACGAAGCATTCATAAGCCATCCAACAACCACACAAAACACTCAAAGGAAATGCAAAATTAGATGCCAAGCCAAGTATCAAACAAAGACTGAAATGGCACAATTTAGTCTTACTATAAATGACCAAATTTAAGCAATTTAACAGTGGGAATTACTCGACGCACCCGATGGATCATTGCAACGATTTTCCGTCAATATGAAATGACACAATTTAGGCCACTGCACAAAACTAAAACATACACAGATTCTCAAGAATGATACAAACTTAATAAAACAAATGCAGGACAAGAATCGGTAAGAAAAATATAGTATTAAGGGAAGTAAACCCCCAACTGATTATAATACCCGGCATAGTCAAAAATTCATATATTTACCTCTTTCTGTAAATTGGGAAGAATAAACTATAACGAACTTAATTGTTTCAACACATAAAGTCAGATCAAAGCCTAGAAAAAACGTACAGAATAATTCAATGACATAATCTACGACGAATTTAGACTTATCCAGAGCCAATAATTGTGAATGACGTATCATAAAATTCACATAATAGCCAAGCTAAGAGATGTACACCAGAATCATATATATTCAACTCCTCTTCTTGAAAAAGATAGATATACAGCGGAATCATAAATTCTAAAGCTCTCCTAATACTCAAATTCCTAATAGTGCATACATACTCATAACAAAAACTACTAAAAAGAACATGCAAATTCATTATTCATAAAGAATCATATGCATAGCAAAAATGAATTAAAATGCATGATCCATAACATAACACATCTTTATGTCAAAGTCATATGTATACAACTAAACTCTTACCATCCTCTTGATTTCAGCTTCTACTGCATCTATGCCTTGAACAAGTTGTACTTCGTTGAATCAGTACCTGTAATGATAAGTGTTGGTGAAAAAAAAGAAAAAACTTAACATAGGTGAAATAGGGGTTCTAATACATGGTTCATAACAAAAAAACCAATCTTGCTTGCTTCTGGCTGTCAGAACAGAAATAAGAGTGCATGATGGTTTTTTCTTGGAATTAACATCTGCTTCCTTTTTCTTGGGCACAGTCTTATCTTCACTGTCCTTTTCATCTGAGATTTCAATGACTTCAACAGGGTTTGGTTTTGCAGTGACTTTCTTCTGAACAGCAGGTTTAGGGGCCATTCTTTTTAGCCACTGCTGCAACTCCATCAACAGCAGCAGTAGGAATATTGGCACAAGCTTTTTTCTACAATTTCAAAACATTACAAAAAATCAGAAAACAACAATCATAATTAATCAAAGAAAGATTGAACAAATAATATAAGAAAGATTTGCAAGATCTTTCATTCAGATTAACAAAATTCATGAAAAAAAACCAACCCACAATTTTTTTTCCTTTCAATCCCCTTTCCAAACCCCGAAAGTTCCAATCTTGGAACAAATTATTGAACCCCAGAAAAGAATTAAACCAGAAAAATTAATGAAACATCAAAATTAGTACGATGATTGAACAAAACACGTGAAAAAGAAACCAACCCAGAAACTTTTTCCTTTCAATTCCTTTTACAAATCCCCAAAGTTCTAATCTTTGAACAAATTATTGAACCCCAAAAAAGAATTAAACTAGAAAAATTAATGAAACATCAAATTTAGTACGATGATTGAAGAAAACACTCACCGCTAGGTTGTTGTTGAGGAACAATTCTTGAAGCCATTGAGAATCTCTTGTTGTTGTTGTTGTTGATATTTGGTATGATTGATTCTTGAGGGTAGAATCAAACAGTGTTGTTCTCACCCTCACAACCTTCAACTTTCCATTCCCAATACTAGAGTGAAAACCAGTCAACAACTTAGCACAATCCATTAACTGTTCTTCTGAGTAACCAGTGTGCATCTTCAGTGTCTCATTCCAAACAGGACTCTTGTTCAAAGTGCATCTTGCTGCAAAAACTGCTGCAGCAGCAACCATTGATGGAGAATGCTTTTAAGGTAGCATAGTGCATCATCCCCAATTCAGATAGAAAATGAGCCATGTTCTCCAAAGGTTGTTCTTGTTCTTGATCAGAAGGAACACCAGACACAGATGACACCGATGTTGATGCCGCTTTGATGAAATGGACAAGGAACAAGAAAGGTGTAGGCACAGTTAATGTCCATTCAAGTTTGCCTAGGATGGTTTTCTCCATGTTAAGAATTTGTTCATGAGTGTAAGCATAATCTGAGAGGGTTACAAAGTCATTAACCACAGGTGGCCAGATTTCTTCATACTTTGATGCCATCAGCATAGCACTGATGCCAACCAATTGAAGTTCCCTTCTTGGCACAAGTTTGACAGCTAGGAATCTATCAACTATGTTGATTGTGAGATAAAGCGCTTCAGGTGAAAGTTCAAATTTGGTGTGAACATCTACTAGCCAATCAATGAGTATTGCCCTCATCTTCTCATTTATCTCAGGCTGTGAATCCATGTAATCATGTGGACGGTTCTCATTCTTCATAGTTCAACACATGCACACAACAGCAAAATTGAAATCAGACACAGAACAAAATCATAAAGAATCAAAATTCAAAAATAAATATAAATCATATAAGTCATGTAGTGTTTTATTGTTACCTCAACTATCTTATAGAACTTGTAAATATCTTCAAGATATTCAACAGCAGCAAGTTCATTGTTAGCATCACCAGCATCAATGTCAACAATTTCCTTTGGTTTGTTAGTCAAACCACATGCAGCCAAAAAGAACATGAAGAAAGAAAAAAAACATGTAAAGATCACATATGTGAAGAGTCTAATCTCTAATCAATCATAACATGTTTCTTTGTTAAATTAATTCATAACAAAAGAACAAACCTTGCTTCTGGCTGTGAGAACAGAAGTAAGAGTGTGTGATGGTTTCTTCTTAGAATTAAGATCTGCTTCCTTTTTCTTGTGCACAGCCTTGTCTTCACTGTCCTTTTCATCTGAGATTTCAATGACTTCCTTCTGAACAGGCTCTGGTTTTGCAGTGACTTTCTTCTGAACAGCAGGTTTAGGGGCCACTCTTTTAGCCACTGCTGCAACTCCATCAACAGCAGCAGTAGGAACATTGGCACAAGCCTGTTTCTACAATTTCAAAACAATACAAAAAATCAGAAAACAACCATCATAATTACACTAAATTAATCAAAGAAAGATTGAACAAATAATATAAGAGAACCTTGTGACAGGGCGATTTGGCTTGACTTCAACACCTTTTAGAGTGACCACATTTCCAATATCAAGAAGTGCTCTTCGGTTCCTTCCTTCACCTGCTGCACCGTTCTTCTTCACCGGTTTCCCTCCCCCCACTACAGCATCACCTATACCATTGCAAAATAAACAAAACCCCATTAAAAAAAAGGTTATAGATTTAGGTCCAAACACAAAATCCATAAAAGAACAAGATCCTTAATTTGTAACAAAATTTTGCAAAATCCCAGATTTACATGATTTATCATCTGGGCTTCTTGCAAAAACCCATCTTTGCAAGACCTTTCATTCAATTTTGCAAAATAAACGAAAAAGAAACCCCTTTCCAAACCCCCAAAGTTCCAATCTTGGAACAAATTATTGAACCCCAGAAAAGAATTAAACCAGAAAAATTAATGAAACATCAAATTTAGTAGGATGATTGAAGAAAACACGTGAAAAAGAAACCAACCCAGAAACTTTTTCCTTTCAATTCCTTTTACAAATCCCCAAAGTTCTAATCTTTGAACAAATTACTGAACCCCAGAAAAGAATTAAACTAGAAAAATTAATGAAACATATTAGTACGATGATTGAAGAAAACACACACCTCTAGGTTGTTGTTGAGGAACAATTCTTGAAGCCATTGAGAATCTCTTGTTGTTGTTGTTGATTTTTTGTATAAAACCATAAAACCAACCCAGAATTTTTTTTCTTATCGCTACATTACCAAACCCTCAAAGTTCCAATCTTTGAACAAAAAAATTGAACCCCAGAAAGAATCAATAATCATAAAAAACAATCAAAAAAACAATTAAAAATCAGTACGATGATCGAAGAAAACACACACCTTTGGGTTGTTGTTGAGAAACAATTCTTGAAGCCATTGAGAATCTCTTGTTGTTGTTGTTGTTGATGATGATTTTTTGTATGATTCTTGAGGGTAGAATCAAACAGTGTTGTTCTCACCCTCACACTCTCTTTGTGATTGTAGAATGAATGAATGAATGAATATGAATGAGAGAATGAGACAACGTTTCTCTCCTCAACGGTCGAACTATTGTGTGCTTTTTTAACCGTTGGATTGTTTTACATTTATCCTACGATAGAACGTGCCTCTATAGTCATACATTATTTCTTTAATAATTTTTTCATCAAATAATAATGATAATATATAAAAATATTTGTTTTTTTTAACTAAATATAAAAATATATTTTCTATATGCAAATATATTTTATATGTATATTTAATCGTATTAATACATATTTACGAAGAAGTTTTAAGAATTAACTTAACAAAATTTTTGCATTTGTAAAAGGATTAATTGTTAAATTTGTTGTCGTAAAATTGTGTTGTACTAAGGGTGCGTTTGATTTGCTAAAAAACAAGTGACATGACAGGACAAAAATAATTGTCCAGTGTTTGATCTAAAAAAAGAAGGAAGGACAGCACAAAATAAATGTTGATGGACAGGACAACTAAGTGATTTTTTGTAACCCACTAAAGTGGTGGACAACTTTTTGTCCGGTGGACAACAATTAAAAAATACTCTTTTATCCTTTGCTTCTGATTTATTTATCGTCTCTTCTTCCTCCTTTTGCTACAACTCTGCTACTGCATCCCTCTTCCCTCATCTCTTTCAAGTAGCATCTCTGATGTTTGATGTCGTCGCCATCGTCGTCAACTGCTTTCCTTCTTGTAGGCTTTATTCAAAGTTCTTCACGGCATGAAAATAGAGAAACTTTGTGGTGGGTATTGGGGAATAGAGTGAAACCATGAAGTGATAGCTATGTGGGATGAGAGTAGAAGGAGCCGCGTGATGTGGAGAAGAACTAGGGCGGCGGAGAGAAGAACCAGGGAGGCGGAGAGAGAATTTGGGAATTTCTTGTTTTTTTTACTGTTAAAATAATAGTAATATTTTTTAAGCAAAAGAGAAAAATAATATTTTTTTTACAGTTAAAATAATAATATTATTTATTTAAAAGGTGTCCACATAATTCTATAATTTTAATTGTTTCAATAATTGTTATTTTTATCCGTAAAAAAAATTGTTACTTTTACTGAAATAACAAATATAATATTTTTATATATTTAAAATTTTGTTCCGTGTCTATATACAATTCAATATCAAACATTGTACATCACAAAGGGTATTATGGTACATTTTATTATTTTGTCTAGTACATTAACATATCAAACAAGGTACAGTATAAAATTGTTTGTCATGTGCATCGATCATCAAACACAGTGCAACACAAAAAGTTGTGCTGTAACTCAGTCACTTGTCCAGTACTGTTCTATCCTGTAACCATCTTTTGCGGATCAAACGCACCCTAAGGGTCTGTTTGGATTCGGCATATTTTTGAGCTTATAAAAATAACTTATATAAATAAATAATTTTTTGTGTTAATTTATAAGTTTTCATCGACAAAAATTGTATCATTATAAGCTATTTTTATCATAAACTACCTTGAAAATCTTATAATAAGACATAAAAGCTTATTTATTTGCATAAATTATTTTGCCTAAGCTAAAAAATAAGTGAATTCAAACAAGCCCTAACATTATCTTTTTTTGCATCAATGACCTTTTTTTTAATGGCAAATTGTTAGTTTCTGATTTTTTGTTGATTTTTAAAAAATGTTTCAAGTATAATCGAACTCGGGTTCTCACGAATGATTCATCTAAGCGAAAGCTCATTAACCACTAGAGTCTAATGTCGTCATTATTTTTTTTTGTTTTTAATAACAATAGTTAATTATTGGTCACTATTGTTATTAAAATCAACCAAAAATCCTAAAATGGCATCTAAAACTATTTGATTCTTAACGGTTGAGTTTTTATCGATTTGCGGTTTTAATTCGAATCGATTTGTGACTTTAATTTGGATCGCTTTGAATTTAAGAAGTCCTAATTTTAAGGCATAATCAATGGCCATTGTAATTAAAAACGGAAAAAAAAATTGTAATACATAGCAAAGATAACATTTTTTAAGGCAACAATTTAAAGCTGCTGTCAATTTCAATTAAAAAAAAAAAAAGGATTGCTGCCTTGCCATGGGCGCCATTGCCCACTCAATGGCAACTTTGGCTTGGGAGCCATACCCCCACATGTGCAGATGCCGATGGTGGGACCCATAGAGAGATTTTTGGTGTTTTTTCATGGGAGAGGCACATTTTGGTATTTTTTGAAGGGTAGGGGGACATTATGAAAAAAGTATCGTGTGCACTTATCGACCCTAAAATTTGTTAAATTTGCAGCGACTTTCTTATAAAAATTGTGCGTTGAACCCCATAGCATAAAATTGTCGCGCCTAAATACACACTCACTCTTTCATTTGTTACTATTCCCACAAAGTGAAGGTAGGCTCATGTTCTCACTCCATCATCAGCAGTAGGAACAGGTTTAGGGGCCACATTGGCACAAGCTTGTTTCTACAATTTCAAAACAATACAAAAATCAGAAAACAATAATCATTAATAATCTATCACAATGGATAACATAAACTAAATTAAATAAATTAATCAAAGAAAGAGATTCAACAAATAATATAAGAGAACCTTGTTATTCTCATTAAATGTTGCTACTTGAGCATTGGCAAGTAGTTGTGCACAAATACTCCTAAAAGAATCATCAAAATCAATAGGCAATCAGAGAGGGAATCTCAAAATCAGAGAGAAAATCACAAAATCATAGAGAATGTGAGAGAGATAGGGAAAGAACCTTGTGACAAGGCGATTTGTCTTGACTTCAACACATTTTAGAGTGACAACATTTCCAATATCAAGAAGTGTTCTTCGGTTCCTTCCTTAACCTGCTGCACCGTTCTCTTTCACCGGTTTCTCTCCCCCCATTGCAAAATAATTAAACCCAAAATCTCATATCCAAACACGAAATCCAGAAAAAGATCAAGACCTTTTTGTTGGATTGGGACAAAACCCTTAAAACATAAAACTAAAGTTCAAATCTTGGAACAAAACATTGAACCCCAGAAAAATTAATGAAACATCAAATAAAGTTCTGATCTTGGAACAAAAAATTAATGAAACATCAAATAAAGTTCCAATCTTGGAACAAAACATTGAACCCCGAAAAAATTAATGAAACATCAAATAAAGTTCCAATCTTGGAACAAAACATTGAACCCCATAAAAATTAATGAAACATCAAAATTAGTATGATGATCGAAGAAAACACACACCTCTGGGTTGTTGTTGAGGAACAATTCTTGAAGCCATTGCAAAACTCTTATTGTTGTTGTTGATTTTTTGTATGATTGATTCTTGGTGGTAGAATCAAACAGTATTGTTCTCTTCTGTGATTGTAGAATGAATGAATAGGAATGAGAGAATGAGAATGAAAAAACCCTATATTTGAAGCAACGGTCGAATTTTTGGGTGATTTTTAATACTTTTTTTTTACGCAAAGTGATTTTTAATACATGATATATATATATATAGAGATAGTGAAATATGGGCCGGATGACAGGTAGTATTATAGCCCAATAATATTGTTAAAATATAATAGAAATTATTGTGTTTTTTTTTGTAAACTTATTTATTCAATTTTTTAGATTTTATTGACAAATAATGGCCTCGTGTATATTATTAATAGAAAATTAAAAAATTTATTAGGAATATTTAGGGTAATATAGTAAGTTTGATAGTATTTAACTTATTATATTATTATTAGTGGCTAGTGGTAAACTTGGCAGTGATATTGTTTATGTTTCTTTTCTTATTTAAGTTTGTTCGTATTAATATGTTTTGTTGCTATTTATATGCGTATAGTATGTTCTGTTTCCAGAATATGTTTTGTTCGAATTAAATATGTTTTCGGTCCCTATAGTGTTCCGGAATTTTGCTTTTAGTCCCGAAAGATTTTTTCCGCACTTTTTGGTCTTTGAAAAATTTTCTATCACAACTTTTGGTCTGTACTTTTAATCAAACTCTTGTTTACTTTCACATTTTTGAAGGATTTTTCGTATTCATGTTTATATATAATATTATAAGAATATCTCCGATAAAAATTTAGAATTTTTTAACATAAAATGAATTATTTAGGAATTTTTATGTGCAAAAAACTAAAAAATTCATATTTAATTCACCTCTTATTAAAAAAAATTAAACTTTTGCAAGAGAGATTTATATAATGTATTAAACATGACCGAAGAAAATAATTTAAAATTTTGAATGATATGCACGAGTTGAATGAAAAGTAGTGACCAAAAATCATGACAAGAAATACTTCACGAACTAAAAATTGCGAAAAAAATCTTTCGGAACTAAAAGAAATTTTTTTAAAAACTATAGGGACTAAAAGCAAAATTTTAGAAAATCTTACTAGTGCGATCGCATCGGAAATACGATGGATACAAATATAGACTACATTTTATAGTAAAAAAAATATTGTTAAAAACTATGATAAATATCTTTTTTTAGGTAACATAAGTTATAAATGATCTTAAACATATATTTTTTTTGTTGGATTTGGGACAAAACCCTTAAAACATAAAACTAAAGTTCCAATCTTGGAACAGAACATTGAACCCCGGAAAAATTAATGAAACATCAAATAAAGTTCCGATCTTGGAACAAAAAATTAATGAAACATCAAATAAAGTTCTAATCCTGGAACAAAACATTGAACCCCGGAAAAATTAATGAAACATCAAATAAAGTTCCAATCACAAAACATTGAACCCCATAAAAATTAATGAAACATCAAATAAAGTTCCAATCTTGGAACAACAAAACACTGAACCCCATAAATTTTTTTTGCCAAAATTGTCTCATAAAATCTCAATATAGCATGGGATCAGTAGATGATTTCACATTAAGATAATTTAAAGCAACAGAAACATCACCATCTTTAACAGCACCACACATTTTTTTTGTCGAAATAATTGTACAAATCTTTCTTTGTAAAACCAACACCAGTATTTCCACCCTTTTGAGCAACCATGCATCCCATTATATAACAAGTTCTGATCCCATGTGACTGAAGACCATCAACTTGAGCTCTATCTGATTCAGAAATGTTACGATAAACAAGGTGTAAATGCACATACTTAGGTGGAGTTAATTCATGGTTATGAGTCTCTTCAAATAATGACACTAAATATTTGCCTTTATTTTTTTTGTAGAGCACACGGAGCCTAGCTCCGCATTAAGTACGAGCCAGCCGACGGTGTTCTCTTTTCCTATCCACCCTAATCAAGTGCTTCTTGTTTCTTGAGCCATGATTGTTGCATACGAACTCGTTCATTACTATGATTTCACTACCTTTGGGCCCTCTACGCCTAACATCGCGTTTCCGAATGGCAAAACCTTTACATTTTCCATATTGATAATAATATGTGAATGTTGCGTACATTTTTGTAGCGCATCGTGTTCAGTTCTTTATTCATTGTTTTTTAAAAATGATGAGTACAAGTAGCAACATTTTTGTGTGGAATTGTAGAGGGGCAGCCAACACATCCTTTTATAGGTTCTGTAAACAATATGTGAATATGTATAAGCCTGTTATGCTTGTCATTCTCGAGACTCGGTGTGACCCTAGTAAATTGAAACGGTCTTTTCAAATGCTAGGATATGATGGTTTTGATGCAACGTAGGTTCGAGGTTACTCAGGTGGTATTATTGTGGCTTGGCAAGAAGCTAATATTCATGTTAGTATTTGTAGAAAAAAGTTTCAATATATGCACCTGAAAGTTCAATTTTATAATGGTGAATTTTGGTTTTTTACTCCCATATATGCAAGTCCCAATGAAGAAAATAGGAAAGTAATGTGGGAAGAATTAGCTGTGATGGCAAATAGCATGAATGAGGGGTGGTTATTGGCAGGAGACTTTAATGATATAGCCAGCATAGATGAGAAGAAGAGAGGAGCTAAGGTTAGTGTGAGAAAATGTAACAAGTTTCAAGAGAGAATCAACAATTGTAACTTGTTAGATATGGGTGCCATGGGGTACAAATATACTTGGAGAGGTCCCCTATTCCATGGAGGTCAACATATTTTTGAAAGGCTTGATAGAGCCTTATGTAATGAGAAGTGGAGGTTGGTGTTTCCGGATGGAGTGGTTAGGGTGCTTGCTCGACTAGATTTCTCTGACCATCATCCTATCTTGATCACGCCTAAGAATGTTCCCCATCCAGTGGCTTCTCGTCAGTCCCGCTTTGAAAGTGCGTGGCTAATGGATAATACTTATAATGATATGTTAGCTAGCAGCTGGAAGCAAGATAAATCAGTTGTGCAAAATTTATCAAATGTCCAAAACGATTTGAAGAGGTGGAAATTCCAAACTTTTGAGCAAGTGCTGCGTAAAAAAAAGGAGATTATGGCTCGTATAGAAGGCATTCAAAGAAGTATACAATCAGCTACAAACAGCAGGGGAAGGTGGCGATTGGAATATAAATTGCAAAGTGAGTTAAGGGACATCTTGAGAAAAGAGGAGTTAATGTGGTTTCAAAGATCGCGTGCAAAGTGGTTAGCAGATGGAGATCGTAACACGCGGTATTACCATCTTAAAACCATTAATAGAAGAAGACGAAATAATATTTTGATGTTGAAGAATGCTGATGGGCAGTGGATAGAGGAAGTGGCCCAACTTCAAAGAATGGTGAATGAGTTCTATCAACACTTGTTTTTGGCCAATCATAATAACATGGATTGGATTCAAACTACCATTACGTATCCATGTTTGGACGAGAATGAGATCGATGCGCTGGCAGCACCTATTACTAATGATGAAGTCAAGAATGCTCTCTTTGAGATGAGTCCCTGGAAGGCCCCTGGTCCTGATGGTTTTCCAGCTGGTTTCTATCAAAAGTCCTGGAATATAGTTGGAGACACTATGTGCAACTTTGTTCGCAGGGTGTGGGATTTTCCTAGCGAAATTGGAATGGTTAACAAAACTGATATCTGTCTTATTCCAAAAGTACCGCATCCTGAAGTTGTTACACAGTTTCGTCCTATTTCGCTGTGTAACACTAACTACAAAATAGTCAGTAAGGTTCTGGTGGAGAGGCTAAAAACTTGTATTCCTTTGCTTATATCTCCGTACCAAACCGGATTTGTACCAGGAAGAAACATCCATGAAAATATAGTTGTTGCGAAAGAAATGATTCATACTATGAATCGGATGAGAGGTAATAAGGGTGTGTTTGCTATTAAAGTGGATCTTTCTAAGGCTTATGATAAGCTTAGTTGGAACTTCATATGGCGAGTTCTTAATGAAATTAAGCTTCCTGACAAAATGGTGAATGTTGTTATGCATGCAATAACGAGTGTTGAGACGAATGTTAAGTGGAATGGGGCTCGGTCGGATTTTTTTAGGCCTCAACATGGGATCCGACAAGGTGATCCTATATCTCCCTATTTATTTGTTTTGTGTATGGATAAGTTGTCACATCTCATTATGCATTCTGTTGATGTTGGAGAGTGGCGTGGTATTAAAGCTGGTCGTTCGGGACCTATGGTATCACATTTAATGTTTGCGGATGACTTACTTTTGTTTGGTGAAGCAAGTGAAAAGCAGATGAGATGTGTGATGAATATTCTTAACAAGTTTTGTCTTATGTCTGGACAAGAGGTAAGCCAAGAAAAAACTAGTATATTATTCTCTAAGAATGTAAATAGTGGTATGCGGGACAAATTGTTGCATCTGTCGGGTTTTAGAGAAGCTTATGACCTCGACAAATATCTTGGTGTTCCCTTGATTGGAAGGGCGCCTAAGAAGGCAGATTATCAGTACTTGATTGATCAAGTTAGCAACAAACTTGTGAAGTGGAAAGCGAGACAACTTTCATTCGCCGGGAGAGTAACTTTGGCAAAAAGTGTTCTAGAGGCAGTCCCTACCTATCCCATGATGACAAGCAGAATTCCGCAATCCTATTTAGATGAAATTCAAAAAATTCAAAGGAATTTTATATGGGGTGATACGGAAAATGTGCGTAGATACCATGCTGTGCGGTGGAGCGTTGTGACTATGCCGAAGGATATGGGAGGTTTGGGTCTGAGAAGGCTAGATGCCATGAATAAAGCATGTTTATTAAAGTTGGGATGGAAGCTTAATGTAAGACCCCTAAATTTCACTTTTAATTTATATGAGTTTATGGAGTAAATTAAGTGTGGAAAGGATGTTGAGTTTGGAAATGAAAAAAAACAAGGTTTTGGTTGTTTTGTTGAAGTCTGAACAAACTCGTACCTTTTTGACCCCTTTACGTTTTGATTTGGTTTTTATGGTCAACATGAAAGTTGTAGATCTCTTCGTTAGCTTTCCAACGAATATTGGTGCGTCTCAATTGGACAACCATAACTCAAGTTATGATCGTTTCCGTAAGAGGCGGATTCGCAGAAATTTTCCCACACTTCCTAGCACTCGAGCCAGGCACAGCAGAGGCCCATTTTAGGCCAAAACCTGACCATGGGGGCTGAGCATAGGCGCATGGTACTGTTCACAGGTGGACTTTTGTGACTTTTAGTTGACTTTAGGGGTTTATGCACCCGGGACCTTTGTTGCTTAGTTTTTCGCGTATATTTCATTTCCGAGGTTTGTTGTTGGGCTAAGGAATTCTATTTGGATTTGTCTTATGGAAGACCATTAGTTATAGATAGGTTGATTAGAGTTCGAGAGTTATTAGTTCGAGTATCGTCGTTATTACGATATATTTTGCTGAGATCGTGCCTGTTTTGTGTTCGAGTGTCAGAATGACACGGGGTTTGTTTTCCTAGTCTTCTTATAGGAATGAGGATGATCCTGTGTCTTTAGAATTTCATTTTTCGCGTTATGCTAGTTTTTGAGAAAACGGGCAATAGTTTACCCGCTGTCGTAAAATTTTACGGTTTCGGAATTCAGTAAAATTTTAGATAGAAGATTTATATATCTGCGCGAGTTAGGATATGTCCTGAGAATAATTTTCGAGAGTGTGGAAGAAAATTACAGTCGCGGAAAAAGATTCGGCGATAAGTTTTGGAATTATTTTGAGACGGACTTCCGTTCCGTAAGTTTTCTGCTTTTACGAGTTTTGCTCGTCGCGGCGCGCGAGAGCTGTGGGGCGTGAGAGAAAATATCTAGATATTTGTTAAAGTAAAATGGATGGCTAGGATTTGATCTAGAGAAAGTGCTTTTGATCCAATGGCCAAGAGTTACCAAGACCATTTGTTAGTAAGGAGGTTTAGGCACTTTGGAGACTTAGAAAAATCAGATTTTTTCATCCTTTCTCTTCCTCTCCAAACCGTGAAAGCCACTCCTCATTTCTATTCATCACAAAATTTTCATTTCATCATCAAATCCTTCCTTTTCAAGCTCTTTGGAACCTAGACTTGCTAAGGGAATCACTTCACTTAAGGTAACTAACCTTCTCCTTGTTTTTGCTTGGTAGAAACTCATGATTCTAGGAATTTTTGGGTTATGTTCTTGAGAATTATTTTTCTAGAAATTAGTTTTGGTTGTTTGTGGTTCTAGGGAAGTGTTTAGGAGTAGTATTTAAGCTTGTTTAAGCTTGGCATGTTGTGATTTCCATGGTGATTAAGATTTTCATAAAATCTTTTGTTAGGGTTTGAAAAACTTATTTGAAATGCTCATAACTTTGGAAAATTGTGTTGTGCTTTTATTTTTGAAGTTGTTTATGAGCTTTGTAGGGAAATGGATGTTAGGAAATGGTTTTGTTTTTGTGAAACAAGGAAAAATAATTTTGAGTGTGTTCTTGAGGATTTTATGAACATATTTTTAGAAACTTTTGTTTTGATGCTCAAAGTGGTTTGGTTGATCAATTCCATGGCCATGTGAACTAATAGATGCTAGCTAGGACTTTGCATTGGAAAATTTTGAGTGTGGTCCTTATTTTCAAAACTTTTGGTCATGAGAAAT
Source organism: Trifolium pratense (assembly GCF_020283565.1). Taxonomy (NCBI): domain Eukaryota; kingdom Viridiplantae; phylum Streptophyta; class Magnoliopsida; order Fabales; family Fabaceae; genus Trifolium; species Trifolium pratense. Next base: position 25,029,423 of record NC_060065.1, read on the forward strand.
TTCGGAAAAGTGTGGGAGAGGTTTCAAAATTTGTCAGGGCTTTGAGGGAGGCACAATGGTGGCCTAGGGCGAATTACCATGCAAAAAAATTTTGGGAAAAAAATGGTTTTAGTGTTGTATGTGTGTTAAAGAACCTAAAATTGAATTTTCGAAATTTGAGGCTTTGCCCGGAAAATTTTTTGGGGCTTGGATTAGTAACTCAGGGGTATTATGGGATATTACCATGCCCTCGGAAGCGAAAAATTTTGAGCGGAAGGGCCACTTTGTTTTTCAAGGGCAGAACCTAGAGCTTGTGTGGGGGGGGAAAAATTGTGAAATTTTTCTAAGTCCACAATTTTGTGAAAAATGAGCATGCTTTGATGAAATGATCATAGGTGGGTCAAAGTTTGATTATAGGATTGTATTTGGAAAGAAAAACTTGAAACTTGCGACGCAAGAAAAACTCGATTATTTTGTCGAGATATTTTCGTAAAATTTTTAGGTTGTTTTCAAGTGTTTTGGTAGTGTATGAAAGTGTCCTTTGAAGTTTAAAACCATAGAGAGCAATGGTATGCTTTGAAAATGAAAATTTGTGGGAGAATGCCTTGATTTCTCAATTCTGGACGAACTGTGCAGGGGCATTTTCGTCCATTTAAAATTGTTTCAGTTCCCTCAAAACTTAACCATTTGATCCGTCTTTTCGAGACGAAGAGTTTGGCGTATGGTTCGTCTCGAGTGGACAAGAGTTGAATTAGTTATGGTCATTTTAGTTTGAAAACTATTTTGTCGAAAATGTGTTTGTTTTGTGAAAAATAGTGTATTTAACTTCGGGAATTTTTAATCACTATGGGGAGGACTCGGAAATAATATCCGAGAGTGTTAGGAAGTGCCTTAGACACCTCTAGACCTTTGTAGATAGGTTTAGTTTCGATAAGATAATTTGGGAGAAACTTATTCATTGTCCGCTCCTTATTTTTAGGAAGCGAGAAAGCGTAGAATAGTGCGAGAACGTATTTGTTTGGAAGCTTGCCGAGGTAAGGGCACCTTTCTATTTATGTCTTACTTCCGTCGATAACATGAGTGTATGTTTGTTGTTTGTGCACTAATTGGTGAGTGCTTGGTATGATTCGTGTGATGTATTCTCGATATGAGATCGTGATGAATACTTGTTTTGTTGTTTTACATATTATGTGAATATGTATGTTGGCGTGTTGTTGTGGAATATTACATGTTATGTGAATATGTAACTGTTTGCAGGAGCATATGTGAACGTGTATGTCAGTGACGACTGCACGGGGTAAGTCAGTGAAGACTGCCCTATGTATGTGAAAAGAAAATAATATGCTCATGCATTCATAGTCGTGTAAGTCAGTGACGACTGCACGGGGTGTGTCAGATGGGACCACCTAATCCTACGGGATTTATTGAGTCGGTGTTTGTCAGTGACGACTGCACCCTTTTAGTAGGAGTGACCCTACGACTCGCTGCGGTGAGGTTAAATTCCGGAATTCATGCATGTGACTTAACCAGTGACGGTTATTTCACAGTGGTAACCAGTGACGGTTATCACGTTCATTCATTAGAGGTTTTGCATTAGGCTATGTGTGCACTTTATTTATTATTCTTGGTGTTGAGAATATGTTGACGTTTACTCGCTTTCCGTTTTGGTACTTGGCTTTTGGTATGTGTATTTGGTATTTTTATACTTGTTTCCAGTTGGTGACCCTTGCTTTGTATGTGATAAATGAACGGGTTATCCCCCACCTTAGATGACGGAGAGCCTAGCGAGACTGTGGGTCATGTGGATGGCGAGGACTTCGTGGACTATCCCGGAGTGTAGAGAGTAGCGCTTGTTAGGCTACATTTTTGGTTAGGCTTAGGGCCTAGTTGTATTTTGGATGACTGTATGTCTTATACATTTATACTCAGACATGTTTAGTGCCTTTTGGCCTTGTGATATATTCGGTTCATAACTCGTGTCTTTTGGTTGATGAACTTAATGTATCCGCTGTTTGTAAATTATTCAGGTACACACTTTGCTTCGAGGAAGCCCTGTAATATAATGTGTTGATGTTATATTTATTTTTCTATTGAATGACGAATTGCCGAGATAGCTGCGGGCGTTCACGCGCGCCATTTTATTTAAGCGTGTTGTTAAAAAAAAAAAAATAATACCCCTTTTTATGCTTTGAAAAACGGGGTGTTACACTTAATAATGGATCTACTGACTTTTGGTGTGAGGTTTTAAGAGGCAAATATGGATCAAATAGTTTAACTATAGAGATGAATACAAGGTCTTCTGATTCCAATTTGTGGAAAAGCTTGATCAATTTGAGATTGTTTCTTTTAAATAATACTTTCTGGAACATTGGAGAAGGGTGTGCGACTGACGCGTGGAATAAAGCATGGATAGAACCTGGATATCATGTTGGGCAGCACTGCGAAATTCCGAGTTACCTGGATGGTGCACGCGTAAGTGATCTGATGGATGAAGACGGCAGATGGAACTGGCAGATATTTCAGGATTGGATGTTAACGGTTGCGATGAACCAGCAGGTATTGGAGGCAATAATAATGAGTTTTCTGTTGCTGCTATGTATGAGCACATATGCGGTTTTGATCGACGAAATGCACAGCTGATGTGGAAAAAAACATGGCGGTTGAATGTGACAGAGCGCATGCGTTGCTTTGTATGGTTGCTAACTTATGACAGATTACTTACGAATAGTCGAAAGAGTCGAATGGGACTTGGTCATGCTATGTGTAACTATTGCGGGAATGTAGAGGAAACTACCATACATGTTTTGAGAGACTGTAATTTGGTGAATAAGTTTTGGCTACAGGTTGTTCCATTGGAAGATAGAAACACTTTCTTTATGGAGAACCTTCAACAATGGATATATTCAAACTTGAGCAAAGGTGCAAAAGGAAGAATTGATAGTGCGTGGTGTGATTACTGGGCTACAGCGTGTCATTGCTTCTGGACATGGAGGAATAAAGAAATTAATGATGCTGAATTTACTAGACCAATTCATGCAATTTAACATGTATATAGAAGAGTGAATGATTACTATCAGGCATGCAAAACAAACAGGCTAATGAAAATTAAAAATGATATGCTTGTATATATTAGTTGGAAGCCTCCATGTGGTAGTTATGTTAAACTTAACACTGATGGAGCTTGTAAAGATCAAAATAGAGGAGGCTGTGGAGGTATTATTCGGGGAAGCCAAGGAGAATGGTTGGGAGGTTTTGCTAGAGGATTGGAAAATTGTAGTGCTATTATTGCAGAGTTGTGGGGAGTGGCTGAAGGATTGAGTTATGCGCGGCGGTTGGGTTTTACGGCGGTCGAGCTTAATGTTGATTTTGTTGTTGTGGTTCAGGCGATCAAGACCGGAAGATTTAGTAGCTCGGTTGGATTACCTTTGGTGAAACACATTCGGCGAATGTTGGATTTGGATTGGGAAATTAAAATTGAGCATGCTTACAGAGAATCAAACAAGTGTGCAGACGCTATGGCGAATATTGGTTGTCATTTAGATCGTGAAACCATATTTTATGATTCTTGTCCTATTCCGATTAAGGAGTTATTGTTAGCTGATGAGTTGGGGATAACCACCCCTAGAATAATTTCTATGTAATCTTTTCTTTTTGGGGCTTAGGCCCTCCCTATTACCAAAAAAAAATGCCTTTTGTATTTTATAAATATAAATTTCAATTTAAAAAACAATATATTTGAGGGTTAAATTTATTAAGTTAAATATGTTTAGGGGTCATATATTGTAACTTTAATATGTTTGGGTCATAGTAGCATTTTAAAAAGATTGAGGGTCAGTCTGCACCATGGATATCCTACGTGGCATGCCTTTATTTATCAAAAAGTCAACTCTCCTAAATGCTGGCTTCTGATTGGCCAGTCAAAGACGGTTCTGGAACCGCTAAAAGCAACACGACACCATAGAATTTGCCAATAATCAATACATAAAAATAGGAAAAAAAAACAATAAAAAAATTATAGAAAGTTTAGTCAATAAAAAAATTATAGAAAAAATAAAAAACCGCATAAAAATAGGAATATAGAAAAAAAAATACTCTATAAAAAACAGAAATATAAACAATATTTTTACCAAAAAAAGAAAAGAAACATAAACAATATTATTATAAATTTTACTACTAACCATTAATAATAATATAATAAAGTTAATTAGTATCAAACTTACTAAATTACCCTAAATATTCTTAATAAAATTTCTAATGTAACACCTCATGTCAATTTATCTAGAATATCGACAAGAGTGTACACAACTGAATCGGAAAACATTAATTACATTAGAAACACATGAATAGGATTACAAAATCCAAGAAGTGAATACAAAATTGAGCTAACATCTAAATACATAATCTAACCGAGTCTTATACAACATATAAGAAAATCTTAACATCAGGTCAATAGTGTATTCCACATACCTGAACTTCATGCTTCTAGGCCTCGACACCTTGATCAACCTGTCTATCTGAAACAAAATGTGGGGGGTGAGACAGTCACTTCGTCTCAGTGGTTCCATTTACCTATAGAGTTAGTAACTAAGAGGAAGAAACTTACAGTTGATCATTTCATAGTAACATCATATTCATTCGTCAATTACATAGCATATAAATAAGTGCATCACACAATAATTATCTGGGTTCATTTTTACGTAGACAACCTGAGGTGAGTTAGGCTCGGGAGGTCTACCTAGTCGGTCAAATTCCCTATCAAGGGCTAGGACACGACTCATTGACTCGTCTTGTCGTTATGTGGAATTTCCTCTGGGAATCCAACCAGATTATCCAACTCCTATATCAGGTAGTCTCTGGTATCACTAGGACCATAACTTAAACATTTTATTCATATATGTGGTCCAAAGCCCACTTAAACATTTCATAATTAAATATGGCACAAAGCCCATAATCCATTCCATAAGATCAACTGTCTAAGTTCTATAAGTTTTCTAAACCTCTTGTGAATAATAAACCTCTTAGATTGTTACGTTGTTGGTACTCGCTAGTATTTCTAAATCCATTTCTTATATGTTAATCATCGGGAGAACTATTTATATTTCCCTTGTGTTTGTGTAACCATATCAATCACACATCATTGTTATAGGTTTTGCTTACTAATTCTCAAGTCTTAGCTATTTAGCCTAACCAAATTTAGGTGCATATAAAATGCTAAAATCATAAGTGGAAGTTGTAGGCATTCTCCAATTAAAATGGTGTTTTTATAAAGTTCAAAACAATTTCATTCATCCCCAATCCATTACATCATTAGGATACAACTTCTAAATATAATTTTAACATAATAATGAGCTTTGGGTGAAAAGCTCATCATACACCAATTTCTTATGATGATTCTATCACATGCATAATAATTGGGGAAAACTAGATTATCATACATGTGTAATATCCATCAAAATGGCATTTGAAGAACATTAGGAGTACAATGGGAATCTAATACTCCAATTTGTCATTGTATCTAAACCTATGTCCTATAGTGAACAATTAGTTCTAAATTTGCCAAACTTAAAAATCGATAGGCTATCCTAAGAGAACCCACCTGAAATTGCAAGCAGTACCGAGCCATCTCACCCGCTTAGAACCATCCGATGGAGCCACTCGCATAAGCAAACTCGCGATAGATTTTCTGCATAAACTGTTACTGACTTCCAACTTCTAATTTTTGCATTTCAACCTCAACCCAAACTCTTACTCAGCCAATTAAGCATACATGATCAGTCATGGAATCATTCACCCAACTTAAACTCACATTTTCGTTTATTCTGCAAATTAAAATACATGCCAAAACCCGTAAGCAGTTTCCAGCATCAATATCCAAACTTCAAAAGCACTTTCCGAATCAATTTCTAATCCAAAACATACCAAATTTATATCCAAACTGAAGGGAATTAAATGTAGAATCCGAAAATGCAACAATTACATAAGTCTGGGCTACACGGCAGTGGCCATGACTTGATTAGCACCTGCACTCAGCTGGTTTTGGATCCTTCCGGCAGCTTATGCATCAAATTGAGCTTCAATCCCCAATAACCCAAACTTTCAATCTCTCATACAACGCATGTTCTTGACCTTAAACTGCTCCTTGTAACTCTTCAGCAGCTTGCAATTGCTCAAACCATCACATGTAACACATTTAATTGGGGAAAAGAAAAGAGGATTAGGAATTACCCCTCTTTATAGAGAGGGTTTGGCCAAGACAGAATTTTGAAGAGATTAAAATTGGGTTTTTGAGTAAATAAAATTTCGGCCATCTTAGTGAAAGGAAGATAATCAAACTGAAATTTACCTTTGTGTGGGTTTTAGTGAGCAACAGCTCTAATTGTGAGGATTAGCTTTTCCATCCATGAGAGTTAACATAGGGAGATGCATGTGTGAGGAAGGAGTAAAAAGGAGGTTGAAACTAGACATTAATTGAGTTTAAAGAGATGATTTTTGCAATGGAAATGAAAGAAAGTTGAATTTGTTTAAGAAGAGGAGGAGGTGGCGTGAGTTTAGCTAGAAGAAGGGGGGTTAGGGTCTGATGCAAGATATTATAGTGTAACGTCAATATTGTATAATTTTTTTTTTTTACACTCTCTTTTGTATATCAGCAATATTTTTTTAGGTGAACATTTCGAAACTGTTTTTCCCGAATAAATCGGGAACATTGTTTCCAAAAAAAATTTGTCAAAAATATTTGAAACTTTTTTTTTTCTGATATCCGAATAAAATATCGGAACTTTTTCTAGAAAAAAAATCGGAAACTTTTTATCGGAAAATATCCGAAACTTTTTTTTCGAATAAAATATCGAAACTTTTTTCCGACAAAAGATCGGAAACTTTTTTTCAAAAAAAAACTCTGAAATTGTTTTTATCTGAAATCGAATTTTTTTTCCCAAAAAATGAAAAAAAAATTCCCAAAAAAATATCGAAAACTTTTTTCCGGAAAAATTGAAAACTTTTTCCCAAAAATTAAAATAAATATAATACTGACGGTACACCATAATATCATGTATCACATTCAATCTAACAGTATTTAATAATTGCTCATGGTGTGCACGGGTGAGAGATATGAGATGGTCTCTCACCCTAGCATGAGCCCTATTTTATTATTAAAAATATGTACAGGATCATTATTTATCACTTAAACTTAAAAAATTGAATAAATAAGTTTATAAGAAATAATTAACATAATAATTTTACTTATATTTTAGCAATATTATATAACAAATTTTTTTAAACAATTAATTGTAAATAAATTTTCTGCGTTAATATAGTGACAAACTTAAATATGGAATAAAAGTCAATGGATACTTACGAATGCACATGTCTTTAAAATATAGTACAATACAAACACACACTATCATTATTGTCATCTCATGTAAACAAAACAAATAATTAACCAATTTTAACATGATGAGCCAAAAAAAAATTGAGGCCTCAATTTTGTTGGAGACCCTAGACTCGGGTCCTGGTACGATGTTTCTACCAACTAAATTAAACTTACATGGATCGGTAAAAAATAAATGTTAATCCTAATAACTTTTGTAAAATATATTTTTCCAAAACCAAGAAACTTAAGTGTTTTTTATCTTTTATATTTTTTATAAGTTATGAGTATTATTATTTTTTATTTAAGCAAAAGTAGAGCAGGAGAAACCCTTTACGCTATCCAAAATACATTAAACATAAAATAAAAGATATTATAAAAATACTGGGGACATCAACCTGACCTAGTCAACCACACAAAAATGTAGCAAAATAAAGATAATACAATAAAATTCAAGTGGTTTTAGAAGCAACCCTTTTGAGGTAATAAACCAAAGCAAACACATACACATCGAGCACTATCCAGCGAACCTGGGCGTACGGACTCGAAACCAAATAGCAAAAAAAGAGATGTATGAGCATTTGTGAGGTATAAAATGGCGAATTAATCGACCGCCAACACGGACAAATTCACGTACCACGACCCCCTATGATAAATCACAGCAGGCATAAGCAACCCTTTTGAGCCAATCAAACCCAAACCACAACAAATTGACGGATCCGCTCAAAAACAGAACCAACAGTTGCGACATGACCTTGAAGCGACAACAAAGACAAGAAAAATGCAGATCTCAACAGATCTGGAAGAAATAGAGATCAAGACAGTGACACCACAAGAGCCACTAGTGGACAATAACGACGACAACATGAATCCAGAGAACCCATACCACCGCCAAATGAATAGAACACGTCAATCACCAACTCTATCTTTGCTAAAAAAAAAATTAACAGTAGCACACCAGCAACAACAAAGTATACAACACCAGACGACGGCGAGCGCAAGACCCAACTAGATCCAGCAGAAGAAAAACCATGTGAAGATCCAAAGAAACATGCACCGATAAATATAAATTGGGTAGCAAGCATACTGATAATAATATATAAAAATGAAAAAATACAGAAGAAAAAAAAAAAAAACTGGGAGTTGAAATTTAATCTAGTGAATCCACAAAGTGCAAGTCAACCCAAATGGAAGTGGATCCAATTAACCTCTAGTTAAAACAACACAAGTGGAACATAAGTGGATCCAACCTCTATAGTTAATCCTTGTAACGACCCGATTTTTATTATTCGCTATTTAAGTGTTTAATTAATTGTTGCGATGACTTTTAATTAAGTTAGTGGCGAATAGTTATTTATCGAACCTTTTAGTTAACGCGTGAGTTATGAGTTTTAACGCGAGTTGGACCAAGCAATTGGGCTTGAGACCCAATGAGCCTTGGGGCAAGGTGGGGGGCGTTATATGAAGCCCTTAGAGAGAGAAAGAACACATTTTTTTTCATGTTCTTTCTTGGAGCTAGAGAGAAGGAGGAGAAAAAGGAGCTAGGGAAAGAGAGAAAGAGCTAGAGATCAAAGAGGAAAGCTTGATTATCATCGATCTAAGGTATGAGAGTTAGATTACATATTCTTGGGTGATTATGGAGAGGGGAGGATGTCGATTCATCCATTCCCAAACTCTCTACACTCATTTTTTGTTTTGGGTTTCTAGGTGATTTTCTTAATAAAAGTGAAATCTTGAACACAAACATGTTTATTAAACTCTTAACCATTTGTATGAACGAATTTGGAGAGTTTTGAATGGGTATTTGTAGATGTTTTGCTAAGAACTTTATGTTTATGAGTTTAGATCTAAATATGTCAAAAACCATGAAATAAGTGATTACTTGTGTTAATAAGTTGCTTTTAAGTGTTTTTGAGCATGTATAATCATAATCTATACTTGACATGTTTTCTGGAAGTAAAATAAGTGATTTTGGGTCAAAATAAGTGATTTTTAGTGTAAAATCACGTTTTGACAGCTTTTTGGACTGGCTTCTGCGCCATGCGCAGCTTTCTGTTAGCAGCCCTGCGCCATGCGCAGCCAACCTGCGCCATGGGCAATTCTGCAGTCGCTCTGCAGGAGTTTTTCCTGACTTCTGCGCCATGCGCAGCAGTCAACAGACTGGAAAGTCAACTGTTGACCTCAAGGTTGACGTTTTGACAGCTTTTGCACCCGGAACCTATTTTACTTAGTTTTTCGCGTAGATTGTGATTCCGGAGTTTGTTTTGTGATATAATGCATGCTTAATATGATTTATTTAAATTATTTGGCATTGTTTGTGGATTACTTGTTGAATGAGTATGATAAATGAAGTTTATAAAAGAAGAATATTAAGATGTGAATCAACTTAATAAAGAAGAATATTAGGAATTGTATATTCCTAATAAAGAAAGATATTAGAATTATGTTATTCTAATAAAGAAGTATATTAAGGTATAATCTTATCTTAATAAAGAAGTAATGTTGGATAGTGTTCCGCATTAGTAAATGAAGATCTTAATGCTAATTAAAATGATTATGTAAGAATATTCGTGAACATACATGCATTCATGAATTATATTAGGGATATTGGATTTTCCAATAAAGAAGTATATCGGATTATATTAATCCGATAAAGAATGATATTAGAGGTGAGATACTCTAATAAAGAAGATGATACCACATGCATTAGATATGTCTAGGGTGACATAGCATGAATTTGAAGCATTAGATTGCATTAGGATATGTGTACATTTTGTGATAATCGTTATGTGACACAAATATTTGGAATTGGTGATATTTGTCTATGTGTGTTAGACTTACTTTTTGGGGTTGATTGTTCGATGATTATAAACGTAATTGGCTTCAATCTCTAGTATATACTATGATTGGTATGAATGATGATGTATATTTATAGTTTATGAATATGCATGATGTTGTGATGAAGTGTTTAAGTATTACTTACTTACACTTGTATGATTTGATTATGTTTATCTAACTCTCTGTTTTGTGTATTTGACTGGTTTGGGACCAGATCCACAGATTACGTGGTTATCGATGCCGAGTCGTCGGTGAAGCTCCGCTCTTATTGTGACACGGGAAAAATGGTGTATTTAGTGTGTAGAGTCCTTTATGACTCGTGGGTATTTATTTGGAAAAAAATGTACCTTTATAAAGGAGATTTATTTTGGATAAACAAATAGTTTTACTAATTAATTAAATTAGTATTATTTTGATGAACAATATAATACTCGAACCATGACTTTTATAATATCAGACTTTACTTTCCGTTGCGTATTTTGAAAAGATTTTAATAAAGGCAGATTTATATATATATATATACAATCCTAACAAGCACTAACCAATATGAGGTCTATAGTCTGGTAAATGAATCCACCGTCAACATAGAGTAAATCTAAGGTAGGACAAATGACAAAAAAATGAAAAATAGTACGATATGACAAAGTACCAAAGAAATTTTAAAACAAAAATAGAAACGCGAAAATAAAAAAAAGAATGATAGACTTTGCAGAACAAATTAAAATAATGAATCAACAGTATCATATCATATATCATCAGGCAGATGAAAACTCTGTGAACCAAAAATCTGGTGAGAAGGGCTTTGAACAAAGACAGCTACACCACATTTGCTGCTATTGAATCCTCCCCACAATGGAAAATTAAGAGTTCCTGTTACTGTCTTCTTGGCAGAGATGTCTTTTTCTGTAGAGAGCTTCTCGAGCTTTCTAACGACAAAATCATTAGATAGAACACGACCTCTGTTCTCTCCTCTTGGACAGTCGGTAACTAAACCATTTTCGTATAAGGCTACCATGATGTCCACAACATTACTGTCCACCTTGCTCCTTAATGATCCTGTTAGTGACACTTGCAAAGAGTCTTGTGTAGGTTTTGTGAATGTTGCCTGCAAATTAAGCAGACTAATTTTGTTAATTAACAACATATAATTAGTCGGAAAAAAAAAAATTCTTCAACACGCTTGTTTCTTCATAAACATGAAGTCAAGATGTCGAATATGGTGTACTATTGTGATTCATGATACCATATCAAAATTTTCAATGTCTCTGCGACAATAACTACAATTGAGGTTGCATCAGATGCATTTTATCATAATTCTCTTCAATATCATAGATCCCATGGTATGCACTTTTCATCATAAACATTATACTACCTAATGTAATTTATTAAGAAAATTCATTGGTAATTAAATATTATTGCAAGAATTTAATTTTCTTTATTGAGAAGTAATTGAATTCATGTTGTGTGTTAGAAATAGTTAGGAGTTGGGTTGGTTTCAAAGGATGGTATTGATCCAACTGGTACGTATAAAGGAAGGTGATGAAAACAACAACACAACTTCCTCCAAAACAGAATTTAATCTGCTAAAGAAAGGTGTTGAAAAGAACAACATAACTTCCTCAACCCATACATAAATCACATTAATTTGCATTATGTGAGAGAAAGTGGCCTTTCACATCTTGTTGGGTGGGGAATATATAGCATTGTGATTGAGAACGTGTTACCATCTATCTTGAAGTGGTTAGTTTGTGTACTTGAGAATTAGAGAGTGAAGGTACATTATTTAGATACATTGAGTAACATTTTGTTATTATACATTATCATTAGGAAAATATTACTACCTCTAGTTCTTAATATAAGAAAATATTTATTTTTTAGATAAATATTAAGTAACTTTTTTCTTATATTGAGCACTAGAGGGAGGGATTAATTTTAAACAAGGAACTGCAAATTGTAGATCACTTTATATGAAACTTTCAGCACCTAAATACAACAGGCTTAGGCTAAAAGTTCCATAAACAGCAAAAACTTACAAGTACATCCAACTCATAATAATTGAAACTAGCTGAAAAGTTTTTGGCCAAACTGATTTCAAATTCAATATTTTATAGTTTAAGATGATTCCAAACTGCAGGGTGATCTTGAATCACATGTACAATAACAACGTAACCGCATAAGATGATTTCAGACATATTCCTTTAAATCTTCTCACCAAAAAATAAATTTTCAGAACCCCAAATCCCAAAATATTTCAAATTTAATATTCTTTATATTCTGTACAAATAAATTATCACCTGATCATATGTGTGTATAACAAATAAAATTAGTAAGGACATTATTTCAAGAAAAATTATATTTCAAAATATTTAGATTTATTTAACAAAAACCTGAACCTTATATCTTAATTAGTGCCATAGCACGTGCATGAACATTATTAGTTAGTAGAAAAATGCATTATATATACATTAACCGGGATTTAAATACGAAATTTCCACTTATTCACTTTTAAAAGTGAATTTTTAGTCACTAAACTACTTAAAAAAAACATGGATGCATGAAATGAAATGACACATAATTAGCATATATTATGATAAAACATAAAGAATTGTTGGGCAGGCCTTAAGTTTTCCTAATGAATGAAATGAAACACATAAAAGTGAAAAAAATAAAACAAACCTTGAAATTAAGAGCAGGGTATCTAGGAGCATTATTAATAGCTTGAACAAGGGCAGTATCGTCATTTCCAAGACAATGAGCCAAACCTTGAATAACAACTTGAGGAGTCAACAATGTATCAAGTCCAAGAGACTCAACATAGGCTTTCTGTCTTACGGTCCATTGACTAGAACCATAAGGATCTTTCCAACCCATATAATCCCAATAATCAACATGGAATGCCAACACAACCACCGGCATTTCCAGCTGAAAATCACCTCTACCCAACCGTGACAACACAAGCTCAGCCGCCGGCGATGTTGTACAACCTTGTGATGAAAACATCTCAACCACCACTGGTCCTGGTCCGGAACGTGTTTGGTCTTCAGGTGTTACATCCGCCGTGATGTTGCTCCCTTCCGCGACGTATCGACTGCCCTTGTTTCCAAAACAGGTCCAGAGACGGGGACCCATCGCTTGTGGGAATAAAGCGGTGGCTGTAGGGATCGAGATATTTTTTTATTAGAAAGTGGGATTTTGAGAGAGGGAAAATAAAGTGTTTTTTTTGGATTGAAGATGGAAGGTGGAGAAAGAAATAGGGCGAAGAAAATGGGTGAGATAGAGAGAGAGAGAGAGAGAGAGAGAGAGAGAGAGAGAGAGAGAGGTGAAGGAATGAATATTCGATGTTTGCCTGTAATCTGTTGTTTCTTAATGGAGAAGACAGGTTGGGTGAGGGAACGATCCAGATTAGCTTATTTAACAAAAAATTAAATGAAAAAAAAAATTGAGAATTTTTAATTTATTTTTTTAACTAAATTAGTGTACTTGATTCTGAAATATTTGTTAAAGAAATTAAATATAATTTACTTTGTTTATAATTTTTTTATTAATATATAAAAATAAATATCTTACCAAAAATATATAAAAATAAATATTAGTATATAAGATATTATTCAATTTGTCTCGATAAATATTTTCAAGATATATATAAAATTTTCATAATATTCTATAATAGATAATTAGATATATTAGTTATCAAAGTTGTGCATCGACATGTATGCAGAAATCTAAAAGGAAACTTAAAAAGAAATGGAGGAAGTATAACTAATTTTGTGATCCTTGCATTCGGATTCATTGATTTTTATTCGATAGTTAAGTTTGTAATTATATTAATCTAAAAATTTATTTGGAATACTACATCAAATACGAAATTATACTATATAAAAAAATTATTTAGAATGAAATTTTATAAAAAATTATAAAATATTATTACTCTCTTTCTTTCAAATTACTTGACGTTTTAGAAAAAACAATAAATTAAGAGAGTGTATTTTGCACCTTATTTTTCTATTATACCCTTATTTTAATTTACCAATATTTTTTTGCACACACTTTCTCTTTCCAATAAATTTAATATGTTATGTACCAAAAAAAATAAAAAATAAAAACTTTAGTTTTTCAAATATATATTAAATCTTTTTCGATTTCAACAACTACTTCTAAATATTTGGAATTTACATAAGGGTATAATAGATAAAATATAATTTTAAATTATCAAAACAACAAGTAGTTTTTTTAAAAAAAAATCTAAAACGTCACGTAATTTGAAACGGATGGAGTAAAATATGAGTGAAACTATTTTCTACCCATCTATATTTTTAAACAAATTATATAGTAATTAATATGTTCTAATTAATTAGTGCTTAAACAAATATATTGCTGAGTAGATAATATTGTTTTTTTTTCTTTTTCTATTTTTATGCATATTGTATCTTATTTTTTCTATAATCTTTTTTATGTTTTATTCCTAGTTTTATATACATAGATTCATTTGTTTTTGACATATTATACATAGATTCATATATAATATTTGGATCACTGTACAGTTCCATATACACAGTTTTTACTGTACTAGATACATGGAGGTAGTTATTTTTATATAAAAACAGTTTTCTTTTATTTTTTTAAATTAAAAAATATATAAAAACTAAATTTTTGTGAGAGGAACAGGAAAAACTGCACCTAAAGAAATGCATATAAGTTTTATCCATAATATTTTTATTGTTACTATTTTTTTTTATATAATCTTTTTATTGTTTATTTATTTGTTTTCTGTTTTCATGTACAAGCTAAGCTTATATTTTAATGTTGTTCTTATTTTGTTGCATATATATATCATTAAAACTGATAAGGACAAATTAATAAACTTGATAATAATTAATTTTATTATATTAAATGTAGATAAAAGTATTTTAAAATTTGTATGCTTTTTAAATATTTATTACTAATATATTAAAATCGATAATTACCACCAAAGTTCCTAATTTATCCTTATTACTCTTAACCACGTTGCAAGTTTTATATCCTTCATTGTAATTTCACTCAAATAAATATATAAAAAATATATATAAAAAGATTTTTTTTTAAGCAAAAAATATAGAAAAATGATATGCTTAAAAATTTGAACAAAATAGATTATAGATAGGAACAAAACGTAACAATATAGTATACACAAAAAAAAGGGAAAAAAATAATTAATAATAATATCATAAAGTTATTTATGTCGATGATAATTTTTTTTCTAATAAAAATATCATTTTTATATATTTTGCACATAATCTCAAAAAATTCAGATACGCCTCTAGCCATTTCAATGCTTTTAACTTATTTTTATGGCATTTGTATATCACTACTAATATTTGCATGTCTTGTGCTTTGATCATTATTTATTAATAATATTATATTATATACACTTTTACACATATTCTACTCCATGTGTTGCCCAAAATAGTAGCTATCGACATAAGCAGATATAGTTAAAACAGAAATGTTATAGGGACACAAACCCCCAACAAAAATACAACACATCAAGGGTACATTTGTCATTTTGCTCATCAAATGATGTCACTTTTCTTTTATTTTTTATCTATTTCTTTACCACAGGCAGAAAGAGAAAGAAGAACAACTTGCTCTCACCATTCACCACCCCTCTTCTCCCTCTCTCTGCTAAACCCCTCTTCTCCCTCCACCACCATTCATCGATGCCACCGATCTCCCTCCACCACCAAACAATCATACCGCCCCTATTCTCCCTCCATGCCGTCAATGCTTCTTCATAACTCGACCCCTCTCTCTCTTGCGATTTTGAGAAATCAAAAGGTTTGTTTCTTCTCCTTGTTAGGGTTTTAGATTTAATTTTTTGTTCCTTTCAAGTTTAAGAGTGAACTAGTAACTTTGGCCTTCTTGTAAGCCTAGGAACTCATTCTTCCATTAATTAATGAGGTTTCAATTTTGTGTAATCGGTCTGTTCTGTTTTTTATGTTTATATTATTTGAAAGGATAAAAGGTTTTGTGTTTTGGTTCAAGCAATATTATTTGAAACCATAATCAGTTTGTTCTGTTCTGTTTCAATTTTGTATGTAATATTTGTTAAAATCTAATAATTTCATGTGAACCTCTTTTCAATGTTATTGGTGGAACAGGGCGGTGGTGAGTGAGATTATTGAATGAAAACAATTGTTTGATCTACAAGTGACCACACTGGTTTGGGAATTTGGAATCATTTATCAATTTTGTTGATTTTTAATTTTATTTCTTTGACCTTGTTATTCTGGTTTTCTTACAATGCTAATGTTTATTTGGGATAAAGTTGATTCCTTGGCTATTACACGGACACGAAACTAACACGTAGACACCTATAATAATTTAATAAAATTAGTTGAATGTAAATACATGTATCTGTGTTTTGTCGGTGTCCAAGACCGACACATTTCAAACAATGGAGGTGCCGTATATCTAGTTAACAAGTCAATCTGTTGTAAAAATTGGTTGGGTAGAAGACAAACTTGTGAGTTGAGTTGTGATTTAATGTTTGCTTTTGATTGTTTTTGCTTTTGGTTATTGTTGAAGACACATCTGTGGTAGTAATAGCCAACTCTTGCTCAGGAATAGTAACAATGGAATACTACTCGAGAGAGTGAAAGAGGGAATAATCAGAGAGATGAGATAAGAAATTGGTTGTTGAAATATTGGATTACTATTATTTCATTTTCCATCAGGGCTAGTAGCAAATTAGTTACAACAACTTACTACTCTTTGCCACAGTAAAGGAAAACTAGCACTAACTAGCCACCTCATCTTCTAGAAGTTAAAAGATAAAAGGAATGGCTAAATTATAAATTGCAAATATCTAAAACAATTGAAGTGAAATTAAGGTTTATTTTAGATAAGTAACATTGTAATAATAAAATTATAATCTTGTAGGGAAGTAAATTTTGATGAGGGTGAGCTTACAGAGAAAGGTTAATCATTGGTATGTTATTTGCATTGTGTATTGTACTTATGTTGTAGTAGTGGAGTAAGAGTTACAATATTGTGTGGTTTACTTCAGTGCTGCTATTTGTTTCTTCGGATAAGTAGATTCGGTGATTTGTTGTTGTTGTGTGGAATTGGCAGCCTTAGTTATTAGCAGTGCGATTTTATAGAAAATTACAGTTTCATTTGTTAGATTACAAGTTGTTGTCAATGTGCATGTGTTTATCCTTCTCCATTGTAGTTGCTGAATCAATCGGTATTTTGGATGGGAGAGTTATAAGATGTTTAATGAATCATTGGTTGTCCAAGAAAGTTTACTTTGTGAGATTTTGTGGAGGTTGTTCTCCGGTGCTTTGTGCATTTGGCGTGGATTTGCGGAGGCGTTATCTTTGTATGATGCAGCTATTGCAATTGATCCTAAAAAGGCTGCTTATAGAAGTAACAGAAGTGCTGCTTTAACTGCTCTTGGTAGGCTTCTTGAAGCTTTGTTTGAATGTAGGGAAGCTATTCAAATTGATCCTCATTATCATCGATCTCATCATCGTTTAGGAAGTTTGCATTTTAGGTAGGTTATGCATATGAAATTATGCAACATTGATTCAACACTTCTATTCGATCTTGTTATCGGATACATATATCTTTTTGCTTATGTTTATGAGCAGAGGGAGTGACTGTCTGACTGATAGCGTGCGTTTCTTACTTTTTATTACAGATTAGGAGAAACAGATAAGGCCCTTTATCATTATAAACAAGCAGGGCCAGAGGCTGATCCTGATGAAGTTGCTAAAGTGAAGATTCTTCAAGCTCATTTAAATAAGTGCACCGAGGCTCAAAGGGTAGGAGATTGGAACAAACTTGTGGTCGAGACCTCCAACACTATATCAGCTGGTGCAGATTCTGCTCCACAGGTACTAATCAATTATTAATTGACCTATATATCATATCATCTCGTTGACTATTTTAGTTTATGGTTTTGAATTGTGGTTGCACTTGCACTTGGCAATTGTATTAGCTCATTATTTTAGTATTGTCTTGCTTGGTGTGGTTTACAATTTATTAGCAGTGGTATGGGAAATATAATTTTAAATTCCCTAAAGTGCTATAGGGGTTATTATTGAAAATCATTCATTGTAAGGTGAGTTGTATGGTTATGTCTACTTGAAAGCTTTGTGTATTGATCTGGTGCAAAATTGAACTTCTTGAATGTCAATTCTAACATGTTTAGTTGAGCTGTTTAGAGTTTCAAGTTTGTTTTGTTTAATTCAGGAAAATGTCAAAATCAAGCACCCTCAATTGTTGACGAACAAAGGTTTCACAACTCAAAGGCAAAATAGGCATTGGGACTACTATCAAGAATTTGAAGTTTTTCATTGGCAAAGGATAAATACAAAACGATGGGAGTTGGACTATTTGGAAGGCTAAAAATGGTACTGTTTTTGCTAATGTAGTGAAGGACCTTTAGCAAACGGGTGTTTTTTAATGGTGTTGCTGTGTTTCTTTTGCTCGTGCTTTAGTGCAATGCTTTTGGAGTGGATGTTGGCTACATTCCAGGGTGTTTGGAAGTTGTTCACTAGCTTTGATTTTGTTGAGAACTGCATGTATCTGTTGGCCTTCTTGTGCGCTCCAGGGCTTGCAAGGTTATTTTTTGGTTTTGTGCTTGGTGGTATGTTGACTGTGTATCTCGTCAGTTTGTGTGGGATGCTTTTTGTTTTGGTTGAAGCTATTTTAGAGTTTCTATCTTAGTATTTTGGTTTGTGCTAATTTTTGTAACAGGGAAGAGTTTCATTAACATATAATTTTGTTTTAACTTTATCTTCTATAAACAATCAGAAATGTGTCTCATGTACAATTTCACTATTGAACAAATAATGATATTCCTTGAAATTATTCACAATCTAGGTGAGGGGAGTTATGTGTAGATAAGTCGGGATTCAGTGTACAAAGTTGGTTAAGAAGCTTAAAATCTTTCAAATCTGAAAAAATAATTCACATTTAACTTTGTTTTAACTTTATCATATACTAATAATCAGGAATGTGTCTCGTGTACAATTCCACTCTTGAACAAATAATGATATTCCTTGAAATTATTCACAATCTAGGTGAGGGGAGTTATGTGTAAATAAGTGGGGAGTCGGTGTACAAAGTTGGTTAAAAAGCGCTTAAAATCTTCCAAATCTGAAAAAATCATTCACATTTAACTTTGTTTTAACTTTATCATCTACTAATAATCAGAAATGTCTCTCGTGTACAATTCCACTCTTGAACAAATAATGATATTCCTTGAAATTATTCACAATCTAGGTGAGGGGAGTTATGTGTAGATAAGTCGGGATTCGGTGTACAAAGTTGGTTAAGAAGCTTAAAATCTTCCAAATCTGAAAAAATCATTCACATTTAACTTTGTTTTAACTTTATCATATACTAATAATCAGAAATGTGTCTCGTGTACAATTCCACTCTTGAACAAATAATGATATTCCTTGAAATTATTCACAATCTAGGTGAGAGGTGTTATGTGTAGATAAGTGGGGAGTCGGTGTACAAAGTTGGTTAAAAAGCGCTTAAAATCTTCCAAATCTGAAAAATCATTCACATTTAACTTTGTTTTAACTTTATCATCTACTAATAATCCGAAATGTGTCTCGTGTACAATTCCACTCTTGAACAAATAATGATATTCCTTGAAATTATTCACAATCTAGGTGAGGGGAGTTATGTGTAGATAAGTGGGGAGTCGGTGTACAAAGTTGGTTAAAAAGCGCTTAAAATCTTCCAAATCTGAAAAATCATTCACATTTAACTTTGTTTTAACTTTATCATCTACTAATAATCCGAAATGTGTCTCGTGTACAATTCCACTCTTGAACAAATAATGATATTCCTTGAAATTATTCACAATCTAGGAGAGGGGAGTTATGTGTAGATAAGTGGGGAGTCGGTGTACAAAGGTGGTTAAGAAGCTTAAAATTTTCCAAATTTGAAACAATTATTCATATTTAACTTTGTTTTGACTTTATCATATACAAACAATCAGAAATGTGTCTTTGGACAATTCCACTTTTGAACAAATAATGATATTCCTTGAAATTATTTACAATTTAGGTGAGGGGAGTTATGTGTAGATAAGTGGGGAGTCGGTGTACAAAATTGGTTAAGAAACTTAAAATCTTCCAAATTTGAAAAAAGCATTCACTTTTTTTTTTTTACTATTTGTTCATGATTGACATTGTATATGGGGTACAATTCTGTTTGTTTGTTGATGATAGATTTGGTTAAATTTAAAAGATTTTAAATTAGTTAACCAAATATGCTCTTCAACTCCCTAGTTATCAACGCATGACTATCCACATCTATATTAGTAATAATTTCATAGAATCTCACTATTTATTAAAAAGTAAAATTGTATATGCGACACACGTCTAATCGTTGCAAATGAGAAAGTTAAAAAAAAGTTAAAAGTGAAAGATTTTTTTCAAGTTTGAAAAACTTTAAGAGAACTAACCAAATATGTTCTCCAACTCCCCAGTTATATGAACATCCCCACACCTGTATTGACAATAGTAATATTCCTTTAAATTAATGACAATACAGACGTGGGGAATTATGTGTAGATAATTGGAGAGTTGCACAACAAATTTGGTTAACTGACTTATGTTGGAACAAAATTGATTTAAAAATGTTTGCCCCTAAATCTATTAAGGTTTTGATGATAACAAAGTATTAATAAACAATTGGAGATACTAAAAATTTATTTTAAGTGTGCAGAACTTAGTTACAGACAAGCTCTGAAGAAGACTCAGAAGTTAAGCTCTCAGAGTTTCGCAAGAACTCAGAAGATAAGAATCTTCAGAAGTTACATGCATCAGAGGATGAAGACATCAAAACTTGCTAAAGTATGAAGTTAATCAAACTCTGATGTATATCTTGGATTGTGTGAAGATTCGTATTTGAAGGTCAACTCTCTTACCAATGAAGAAAATGACCTCTCAACCTTGATCAGAACAGCTACTTACATTTTGTCTGTCCACAAGGGAGAACGTGACATATCTGACTTCTTAGCTGAATAAGGAAAGTCTTCTCTGCACATGGTCAAAGTTGCTGAAACTCTTACTCTGTTTTGGAAACGACCAAACTGCATCAAGACAAGTTGCTTGAAGACAAAATGTTATCTTCATCAACAGTCATCTTTGCAACGACTCTTTCTTAGTCCTATATATATTCTAGGAGAATCAGTTTGCAAGATATCAAGTATTACACACGCGCTCGAACAATTTCATATTTGCGAATACAAGCTCTGAACCTCTGAACAAGTGTTTTTTAACTCTTAGTCCAAATACTGTGTAGTTTTATATACTCATTGTATTTGATCTTTAAGGTTCTCTTAAGAGCAGTTGTATTACAATCAACGAACTTAATTTACTTTGTTACTCTGTGAAGTCTTAAGCTTGTGTGCTTAAGCATTGTGGTGAAGTCTCTTGCTTGTGTGCTTGAGCAATTATAGTGAAATCCCTTGGAAGTGCAAGGGGACTGGACTACTCTCGTTTTGTGAGAGGAACCAGTATAAATTGGTTGTGTGCTTTTCTCTCTCTCTGATCTTGTTATTACTTTGTGTTGTTTATCCGCTGCTAACTTAGTTAAGTTAAGAACTTCGAAAAAGTTTTTAACTTGGCTAAAACACAATTCAACCCCCCTTCTTGTGTTTTCACACCTTCAACTTAAAATCTTTTAAACATGAAAAAAGAATTCACCTTGAACTTTTTTTAAACTTTTTTATCTGAAAACAATCAGAAGTGTGTCTCATTTGCAATGCTACTCGTGAATAAATAATGAGATTCCTTTAAATTATTAACAATATAGATGTGGGGAGTCAATTTTAGATAACTGGGGAGTTGGACAACATATTTGGTTAACTACTTAAACTTAACAAATATAGATGTGGAATGTAAACTTAACAAATTCTTAATACTAGATATAATTATACTAAACTTAGAGTTTCCTCTAATGCACTGTATTCATTGTTACCAAAGTTTAAAATTACAATTTAGCTCTAAATTGAAATAGGTGAGCATCATTACATCCCACACACAATATGATACAAATACCAAGTACATATGCAATAAACAATTCGCATGATAACAAAATGATGATAAGCCAACATCCTCATCCTGCTGTCATTGTGTTCAAGCATCGTCATCTAATGTTGACTGCACATCTGATGCATGTGCATGCTTAGCCGCTTGTCAGCTTATGCTGCAAATTAAATACGCATAAGTTGAGACTCCAGACATTGAAACAAATGATATTAGACCATCACACATAAAATTTTGAGGATAAAAAAAAAGCTAAAAGCATGAGATTAGTGTCAATGGCTTCTCAGCATTAGGTTATTTTATCAACTACTATTGATGTCTGTTTTCATCTTCATATAACATAGAAGTCTTTACTACTCAATTTCACTCTTTTCCATTATGTATGGTAAGCCTTTCTAGTCTCCTCAAGTACAACACATTTAGACATTTAAATTCTCTAACCTGGATTACTCTCCCATGTCTGAGTGCTTCCGGAGGCAAATTTGCATACTTAAGAAAGGCTGCAGCATGACCTCGCCACCAGTTATAACCATCCAAAACAGGTCGCCTAAGATAATGAATAGGTACATAAACATGTTGGAAATGAAATTCTTTAAATCCATGTATGTTGAAGAAAGATAGTGAAGAAAGTTATCATATAAAAATAGAGATACAGAGGCAGAGAGAGCGTAGAATCACAAAGATATATATATATTAACTACACTCTATTGATTTTCGTTGTTTCAATTTGGCTAATTTTTTTTTAAAAAATCAACATGTGTCTTCAACCATAATCAAAAGCAAAAACAATCAAAAGCAAACCTTAAATCACAACTCAACTCACAAGTTTGCCTTCTACCCAACCAATTTTTACAATAGATTGACTTGTTAACTATACACATTGAGCATAGAAACATATCAAGTAAACACCAAAAATCAGTAGCCACACTTCAACACACCAGATAGAACCCCTTAGTCAACAACAACTATATTACACATAGAAATGGAAATATATTGTCTAATGTTCACATATATAGATCAATATCACATAACTATATTACATAAGTACTCTTAACTTAGACAAAAATCAAGCGAGAAAACTATCTAAGAAAGTATGGTTGAAGCCTAAGTC
Organism: Trifolium pratense; assembly: GCF_020283565.1. NCBI lineage: Eukaryota > Viridiplantae > Streptophyta > Magnoliopsida > Fabales > Fabaceae > Trifolium > Trifolium pratense. The sequence continues at coordinate 25,052,776 of NC_060065.1, forward strand.
AATTCAAAACAAGATATTATCAATTTATCAATTCAAAACAAAATATTATCAATTTATCATGACAGGTATGTGGTGCAATCTAAAATTTGCAGAAAATGATATGTCAGACAATATCGGATCTCCATTCATTACTCTACATATTGAACTTGTGAACAAGCTAATCATTGATAACATCACAAGTAATAAGTAATTCTACTATAGCTTAACCACAAATAATAAGGAACTCTACTATAGCTGAACATTTTTTTTTTTGAGCAGCAAAATGTGAATTTATTAAACCCACCAAAACATGAGAAATGTTAAGGGGCAAATAACAACAAAAGCTAGAAAGGTACAAATGCAAATAAAACCAAAAACATAGCGACTACAAATTACAAAGCAGCAAACACAAAAAGGCCAAGAAAAGAGGCTAAAAAACACATAGCAGCAATCACAACACACCAGCCAAACATCAAGCAGAGAAAAGATGAAGGGGACGCAGCAATAAGCACCTACAGGGAACACCAAAACCCATGCACAGATTCTGATTAACGCTGCATACAATCCAACGGACTTCACTTCCATTCATATAGTAAACACGGACCCGTCGCCATTCTCCCTATGAACCACTTGCAAGACAGCACCTTAACCCGCTCCACACTTTCGCGTTAAAAACACCATCGTTTCTCACAGTCCAAATAGCCCAAACATATGCATGCCAAATCAGGCACAGACCTTTCTTTTCCTTCTTATTCCTTGCACTAGTATAGAATAACGCAAACGATGTTTTGCAATATTATGCGGAATAATTAGAAACAGTCCTGACCACCTTGTAATCGCATACCATATCTCAGTTGCATGCTTGCAATGGAGAAAACATGACATGCTGATTCAACACACACAGTACAAAGCACACAGTTGAAATTATTATCATGTATCATCCTCCGCTTACGTAAATTGTCCTTAGTTTGAATTCGATCTAAAATCAGCTGCCACAAAAAAGTGATGACCTTAGACGGTGCCGGGCTCTTCCACAAATTCTTAAACACAAGCACCTAATCTGAACATGCTCAAACATATTCTCAACTCTTACGACAGGTGTGCACGCCTAATCTGACCATTTTACTCAAATACCTAGAAAGGTTCTTCGACAAATGAAAATGGCGTTCAACTCGCCCAAATTTTTGTCTCGCATCTATGTTACATTACAAGAGGCATAAGAGGTGCCAAGTGAGTAAGATATAAATCAGTTCACTCAAAAAACAATTAAATCACATCTTAAATCACCACTCAACTCACAAGTTTGCCTTCTACCCAACCAATTTTTAAAACAGATTCATTGTCAGGAAAAAAGAAAGAGTTCAATTTACTTTGGATTACAAATCCATTACACAATTTTTTTCAATTAATGGAAGAAAAACTAAAAAATAACCAATAACAACATGGGGTCACATTACACAATTTTAACACAAAAAAAAAAAGAAACAGAAACTGTAAAATGTTTAAGCTTAACAATGAGTGCCTAGTATCATGATATCCAGAAACAATAATTACTAGTTCACTCTTAAAGTTGCATGAAAGGAAACAAAATTAAATCTAAAACCCTAAAAAAAGGAGAAACAAACCTGAAATTGAAATTTGATTTTTCAAAATTGCAAGAGAAGAGGCGGTGATGGTTGTTTAGTGGTGGAGGGAGATGTCGCCGGCGATTGGTGGTGGAGGGAGATCGGCGCAGAGGCTCGGTGAGAGGAAGAAAACAGCGAGGAATGGAAAGAGAAAAATAAAGGAAACATGTGTGGCAATATGGTATAAAAAATAAAAATAAAATAGAAATATAGGTATAAAAGAATAGTAGAGTATATTTGTTGTATTTTTGGTATTGAATTTGTCCGTATAGCATTTCTGTAGTTAAAATGAGACACGTCTTGTTGAATGTTCAATTTTCCTTTTCAAAAACAAGGAGACACGTCTTCAAAATGGTACTTAATAATTAAATTAAATAGACGTATTTTATATCATATTTTGTGGTCGCCACAAAGAGATAATCCATACGTGGCTTACCCATTAGCACTATCCCTTTTTTATGTGACACTATATATAATTCCACCATCACTTTATCTTTAATCCACACACTCTACAACCAATAACAAAAGTAGCATACTTTTAAGCTTCATTTTTAGCACACAATTTTTTTTTTTTTGTGGTAAGTAAATTTTGATTCAATTCATCATGCTAGAAGGCAAGGCAGTGATTGGTGAGACAGACATGCTTCAAACTATGCAACAAGATGCTCTTGATTTAGCATCCAAAGCACTAGATTTCTATGATGTAACTGAGGCCATTGAGATAGCTCGATTTATAAAGAAGGTAATAAAATAAAACTTAAGGATTATTGATTTTGTGACATTCATTAGTGAAAAAGTGAAATTCATCACTAGCTGAATTTTTTTAGTGAATTTCTTTTTTGACAAAATTGTTTATGTTTTGTTAATTATTGTAGGAATTTGATAGGGTGCATGGAGCTGGTTGGCAATGCATTGTAGGCACTGATTTTGGTTCATTTGTGACACATTGTTGTGGCTGCTTCATATATTTCTGTATAGGTAGTATGGCAATTTTGCTCTTTAAGGGCTCTGCTGCTCCACAAGCAGAGGAAGATCAGTTCTCAGCAATAGGGGCAACCAAAGCATAAAGTAGTTTCCTTATTATTTGAGTTTATTCTATTGTAATAGTAGTGTAATGAGAATTAATTGAAAAAAATTGAAAAACAAAAAAAATGTCGGAGGTATTAAAATCATCTTATTGCCTTCATTGTGGTGGCTAAATTAATGTTAATTTTTTTTTTGGGTAGAAAATTAATGTTAAATTTTATTAAAGGGAATATAGCGGTATATTCAAACTTACATCAAAATATCCAAACCTGGCATCATAACAGGAAAAAACTATTCATTTTCTAGGAAGCATTGCGGAGATATTCTGTCAAATCATGTGCTCGAAAGTTGGAAGTTGGAACAAATTTGGTACAATAATAACAATACACTAGAGCTCTCTTTCAGCAATGCACCACAAAAGAAAAGAATTCCAAACTCTCTAAATTAAAACTACAAAGTCCTACTAAGAGGCTAAATGGTTGACATCCTCAAATCTTCAACTCTCTACGCTGAAAAAACTGCACCAGACCCTGAAATCAAATAACAACAGCCCCTGGGGACCAAAATAAAAGAATTGGGCAACACCATGTATAGCCAGAGATCACCACTACCTGCAATAAACAAGCCAAGGATAATGATCTCACTTGAAAGCATGAGAAAGGATTATTTCTCCGGTTAGTATAAGTATAAGAGAAGCTAAACTTATTGCTTTTTTGGAGCAATGATCTAGCCCCAATAAGTTATCTTAATGTGCTCAAGACTCTCGTCTCCGATAGCAGTCTTTCCTTTAAAGAGAACGCCATTTCTAGCGACCCACAGACACAAAACTGCTGCAATTCAAATCAGATGCCGAGCTCTTAGGTTACTTGTAGTCATCTGATGACTAAGGATGGTGTATTGGATTGATATTTTATGAGACAATTTTGGCAAAAAAAAGTCTTGATGATTTTATGAGATTTTGTTGGACTATATTGATTTTGTGAGATTTTAAAGATTTTTTTACAAAGACTTTTTTACAATCAAGATTTTTAACACATGATTTGAATGAATTTTAAGAGATTTTTTCAAAAGGCTTTTTTACAATCAAGATTTCATAACACTTTATATATTAGGAAACTTTTGTATATTAGGAAAATTTTAAAAGAATCAATAAATTTTAATAAAAGAAATTATATTTTTTTGGGAATCCAAAGATTTAAAAAAAAACCTTACATTTTTTTTATGTATATGATTATTTTTTTTTGTACATTTTTACGTATATTTTTCTAATCACCAATAAAAAGGTTATCACCACCACCACCATTGATGGAAAATAGAAGCAGATGAATGAGTGACGAAAAAAATTTGTTTGCCGTTGTAATTAATCAAAACTTTGTAAAAAAGATGTAGAATTTGTTAAAATATTTTTTTGCAAAAAAATATATTTGATAGGTAAAGAAGAAGAAGAAAACCGGTATAATGATGATGAAAGTAAAAAGTCTTGAAGAGTTTGAAAAATTCTCAAGACTTTTGGGGAGATTGTTGAAAAAGTGAACAAAGAAAAGAAGAAAAAATCGGGTGCAGTGATGATGAACTCTGAAAGTAATAAAGAAGAAGAAGAAATTTTATACAGATAAAAGTAAAAAGTCAAGTGTATTTTTAACTAAAAAGTCTCTCAAAATCCATTTCAAACAAGAATCCATCAAAATCGGTAGACTTTTGAATACCAATGGACATTTTAAAAGTAGGAACAAATCTCAATTGAATACCAACAGATTTTGTTGCCCTGAAAAAAAAATCTTATTTGTCTTGATTGAATACCACAAGATTTATTTAACTTTTTTAAAAATCTTGATTGAATACCTCAAGATTTTTTTGTCATAAAAAAGTCTTTTAAAATCCCATGAAATCCCAATCCAATACACCCCCTAATTTGACAAGTGTACCAAATTGTCATTAAGTAATAATTAAATTTGTATCTATAGGAATTGTGCAATTTCGACAAAATGATTTAATTGCATTTAAGATGTAAAAAAAGGGGGTTGGTTGCATAAGTGTTTCTTTTTTAAACAGGAAGAATAGAAGTTTGTGATTTTCAATTCGATTAAAACTGATTAGGTTCCTCGAATCTCTTCCTTATCAAAATTTGATAAACCCGGTCTTATACTACAATTTCACTCTTTGTTGTTAAGATGAATTAACAAAATAGTTCAAATCATGGTCAGTGAATAAGAACTCTTTCCTATAATAACACCCTAATTTCTTAGGTGAAATTAAAATCATACGAAGTTTTAGCGAAGTTAATTCTTCTATCACAATAGAATAATTCAATATGTCCAAAGTAATTATTGACAGAGCAGTTATCTTATATTCAAGTTCAACATTTAGATTTAGTAATCAATTGATACTTAAGAACAATTTATAAGGTTTTCATTCATAAAAGCATGAAGCAGAGAAATAACTGGATAACGATAAGATTGAAATTGCAATAATAAGATCCTCAGAAATTTACATGTCAAATTGATCCAAAGAAACTAATGAACCTAATCAATAAAAGACTAATCAATAAAAGACTTAGCTAGTCATAATTGAAAAGGTAAAGTTTCCAACTTTAATTACTTTACTACCAGTCAGTATGTTTCGATTTTTCTGTTCTTCCAAATGGGTGTTCATGGCTTATCCATTTATGACTCGTTCACTAATTGAGCTATCAACAAACCCTAATTACATTGCAAGTGTTTCATTTATAATTTGATTCTGTGTATTTTGGAGTCTGTTTGGCTGTAAGAGGCTATGAAGCACCAATACCTATTAGGCTTGTCGCCGTGTCCGACACGTGTCGGTTACCGACACTCGTATGTATAGCTCAGACACTTGTACTCATACGACACATGTCGGACAAGTGTCCCAAAAAATTATTTTTTTACTTATACTCTCCTTTGATACATATCAGACATATAGTTAAAATGTGTCGAAAAGGTAAAGAAAAGGTAAAATAGGTAGATATTTTACCTTTTATTGATCAATATTTTTAGTTTTTTCGATAATAGATGGATAAATAAAAGGTAAAATATTATTATATCTTTGTTTTAAAACTTTTTTTAAGAAATATGTAACTTTGTCGGTGTCCTGTACTTCTTACATTAGCGGGCAGTGTCGCCCGTGTCGTGTCGCGGTGTCCGTGTCGGAGTCTTCATAGATAAGAGGTGCCTTCTGTTGTAATTCACCAAGTGTTTGCCGACCTTCTGCGTTAATAATATGAGTCTATCTAAAAAATAAAATAAAAAATAAAAAATAAAAAATAGGGGTTTTTTCCGAAGGATTCTAATCAAGTAAGTACCTGCTGTGCTATTCTAAACTTAGAATCACAAATTTTTTTAAGGCTGTGTTTGGATTGATGGAATGAAATGGAAAGGAATGAAATAGAATAATGTTCCGTTATCTAGCTGTGTGAAATAATAATGGAATGAAATGAAATAGGATGAAATGGATTCCATCACATAACACCACTTACCTTCAATTTTGTTTTTTTCCTTTCTAAAATATCCAAACAATAAAATGGAAGATTTATTCCATTCCACTCCACCCTATTCCGCCCCGTTCCATTCCATTATATTTCATCAATCCACTAAAGGATTCTAAGATTTCTAATCTTAGGATTTTTCAAAAGGTTTCTAGTACATACAATTCTTCCTTTTCTATTTTATTTGACGAAACCTTATAGCTATTCTATAGTATTCTTAATCCTTATAATTTGTTTGTGATTGCCTCGTTTTTCCCTATTTCTTTTGTGAAGATGTGTGTTAGCAAATTAGAACTTGAAAATAGTTAGATATACCTTAAGGTGCATGTTTCTAAAACACTTTTTCTAAAAATAAATGTTTAACCTTAATGATATCAAGGTGCGGATGGTTTGGCTAATATAAATAATATGTTAGATTATAATGATATAGTTTATGATGGTTGTTTGAGTTAAATTAGTATTTTATGTTATTTCATGATAGATGGTTTGTATCATTCCTGTCGTTGTAATCTTGTTTCCTTTTCCGACCTATGTCTTCATTGATATAAAAAAAAAGAAGTTAGCATATGCTATTTTCATTAGCTCAAAACCATTTTTTAACTTGTTATTATTCAATTGAAACTTACTACAGCTCATATGAATAATTAGAGAAGATGGCAGAAGATCAACAATCAAAAAGATTTTGTTCTGAAAAAGTTGGTGATGGACTTATAAACAATCTTCCAGATGAGTTGATATGTCATATTTTATCTTTCCTTTTAACAAAGGACGCATGCAAAACAAGTGTTCTATCCAAAAGATGGAAATCGTTGTACACCATGGCTCCTAACCTTCACTTCGAGCTTCAAAACAAAAAAGAAAACAATTTTGTAAACGCAATTTTCTGTAGACGTACTCAAAATATAAAAAAACTTAAGATCCATCGTCTTAAATATAGCCAAACTGATCACTCTAATTTTGATTTGTGGATCTTGAAGGCATTAGACCTGGATGTCATGGAACTTGACTTGAAGTTGGTTAAATATAATGGAAACATAATTTTGCCACATAAGCTTTTCAGATCAGAATCACTCGTGGTCTTAAAATTGGGGAGTCCTTTTAAATTTCAAACATTACTCTCTTCCTTTCGCCCTTATTTGCCATCACTAAAGATTCTTCATATCACTTTATGTATAGTTTCAGTACTTGATATTAAAGATTTTATACCTCTATATGAGCTTATATATGGATGTCCACATTTAGAGGAACTTGGTTTAGAACAATACATTGGTCTTGACTTCCTCAGATTCTCTTTGCCATTCTTAAAGAGGTTATGCCTAAATTATACAGAGCCTTTGAAACCCTCCACTGGATATTCTGAAATAATTAAAGTAAGTTTCATAATTAATTAGATTTTAATTTATAATATATATGTTCTATATATAACATAATATAAAGTTCTCTTTTCTTTATTTTGTTTTGCATGTAGTTCATCAAGGAGAAGGAAAATCTTCACAAGTCGCAGCTTCTTCCGTTTCGCAGTTTACATTATTTGTGGATTGGAATAACACAATATTGCAATATGGATTTGATAATAAGGGTTCTACAAAAAACTCCTACACTCAAGGTTCTAGTCGTTCAGGTATGTATGATATTTTTGTTTTGGACGGCAAATATATTATTATTAATATCCGGTTTATGCACAAGACGAACAAAGATCGGGAAAAGCTGAACTACAAAACAAATGTATAATATCTAGTAGTGGCGGAGCCAGAAAATTTATGAAGTCTTGGCAAAATCTCATTTAAACAAAAATCTCAGTTTTGAACAAAAAAATCTCAGTTTTACCTTAGACTAACCGGTAAAAATCTCAGTTTTGCACTAAACTAACCCCTAAAATACTGAATTTTTAATATAATTAGGAGAAAGTCTAATATTAATATTAATTTTACATGTTTCGGTTGATATTTCAAGTCTGATCGTTGAGTCTTATATTAAATAAAAAAAATAGATGTTGATCATTTTATAAATAAAAGGATCCATAAATCTAATGTCTTAAGGTTTTCGGTCAAAATGTTCTGTCGAACTCACTTATGTGATTATTCAAAGTTTAATGCGATGATTCTCAGACCCCTCACGACCCAATAGTTTCTTATTTTAAAAATCAATTTTATAAATTTAAATAAGCATTTATTCTTGCAAAATATTAAAATTCTTTATTATATTTAATAAGATTATTTTTGTAAATTTGCAAGTTGAAGTAGCAAAGTTTTTCACAAGAAAGGGGGGTTTGAATTGTGAACCTTTAAAAATTGTCCTTTTAAAAATTAGATATCAAAACATACGTTAGAATGATCTCAGAATAAATAATATAAGTTAGGAGAATGATCTTAGAACGATCTCTGAGCTGCAAACAAAAACAATAAGTGATTTGTGTGTGTTAGTGTTTGCACAAAATTAATATGAGTTTAAGGGAGAGAAAAGACACAATAATTTTATCCTGGTTCACCCCTTAATAGTATGGGCTACTCCAGTCCCCACGCTCCTGTGAGATTGTCCACTAAGAGATTCTACCGATCTCAAGATACACTTCTTCTTTGATCTAATCCAAGATCACAATCTTCCAAGCTTCACTTGCTTGATCTACCTAAGTCTTTCCTAGACTTTATGAGGTGTCACTCAATCAATAGTTACGTATTGACTTGAGCCAATCTTTACAATATTGATAATGGTTTGGATCTTAAAGCTTTCTCACTCAAACTAAGTTGAAAAGCTAGTTACAATAAAATCTCTCTTTGTTCACTCAAAATGGATACTGATCCTAGTATGATATTACAATATATGGAGTGAAAGAGATCTTTAAAGAAGAGCTTGAAAACTTGTATCACAAAGACAAGTAGATTGATTGTTGTAGCTAAAACTCTTGCTCTTCAATGTTGCCAAAGCCTTCCTTTTATAGTTGAACCTTGAGTCTTCAGTTCCTTGGTCCCAAAGGAAGTTCTCCAACGGCTAGTTGATTCAAAATAGACAGCTCATGCTGAATTGTTGAGTGGATAAGCTCAAACTGATCTTTCTCAGAACGTTCTCCCTGCTGTTCTTCATATTTTCACTTAAAAGGGCCAAAATGACAGCTTGCAATGGGCTGTAGATAGTTGTTCATTGCTTCCTCACCAAGTATATCCGTTATAGATCATTTAGGCACGTTTTGGCCAGCTGTAGATGAGCTTGCAACTTCAAAAGCAAAGGACAGCCATTCTCAGCATCATTCTGAGATCGTTCTCCAATCTGGGCGATTTTTGCACTTGATCTTCAAATGGAAAATGATGCAGACCTGTGGCCAGCTGTGGTGTGAAGGGAATGCAGCTGTGATGTCCTTGCATAACTATTCACTTGTCCTTTCCATGTACTTCCTTTTCTTGATTAAGAATTAATTTCTTGGAGAATGTTCATTAAATAATGACATTGAAGGTACATGACAACTATGAGTTGAATGTGTGTTGTCTCATCCTTATTGGTCTATGTAATTCTTGTCCAAACACTCTTGATACACCTGATTAGATGATGCCTTGAGAATTTATCATGTTGCACATGCTTGATCATTAACTTTGTCCAAAGAGGAAAGTCACTTTCTTTCCAACTTATTCCTTGCCTTAATTGTTCATGAACTGTTGTGATATTGTGAGTTAAAACCAAGATAAAGTGCTTCTTTGTCTTGTATATGGTTGACTTAATGAAATAAGTGCTTTTGCATTTATTCTTGTTCATGAGGAGAATGTTGCACTTAAACCAGAGATCATTCTCAGACTGATCCTGAAGCTTCTCTTTTTGCCAAAACATAATGAATATCATTGAGATTAGAAGCTTAATTGTTCCTGACTAATTAAACACTCAAGAGCACTTGTTAGATAACAATGAGATCAGAATTACATTTCAAATATAATTAAGATGTTTGTTATCTTTAAAACATCAAATTGGGATTTTGCATTTTGCCTCAACAATCTCCCCCTTTTTGATGATGACAAACTTCTTGAATTATGTTTTAAAAATGGGATTCTGATATAATCAATTTAGTAAACACAAATAAATTGTTTAGTGTTTTAATTTTCAAGCTCCCCCTCAATTCAAGCATCCAATTTTCATAATTGCTTAAGCATAAAGAATTGAGCAAAAAACACATAATATGAATCAAAATAGATTTCATTAATCATCAAGCTCACAAAGTGAGAATCCAACATGATTTCTAGTTCATGATTAACACATAATGATTCAAGAAAAAGGTAAAACATAAATCCTAGTTTAGAAAATAAAAACATAGTAGGAGAAGTTCTTATAGCAGCAAAAGGAACTTCCCAAAATATCTAATCCTCTAAACAGGTAAATTAAAACATGATTAAGCATTCTAAAAGACAAGTTCAATCTCCCCCTCATTTTCTCAAATCATTCTCCCCCTTTGTCATCATTGAAAAGGGTAGAAAAAAGAGGGTTGCAGCAGAAGTTATTCAGGAATGGTGGGGCTGGAATCATCAGAGGATGTGGAGTTTTCAGGTTATGGGAATGGCTCAACAGGTGGTGGTGGATTTGGAGGAGGTGGAACAATCTGAAGAGGAGTACAAACACACTCATTCAACCAGTTTCTCATGATCTGAAACTCAAGCATAATATACATTAACATGTCATTTTGCATTGACATGCCTCTCATCAGCTGAGTTAAATCCTTTCTCATCCGTGACATTCTCTTTTCAATCTTGGTACGTTTGGGAGGCCTGGGATCAGTGGAAGTACCAGCCTCATGTTGAAAATTTCCTTCAAAACCAGCAGGCATAGACAAAGTAGCAGCAGCAGCATTTGCAGAGGAGCAAAAAGAGTCCAAAGTTGCAAAAGAGTTTGGTAAAGATGGTAGTGTACCAGCAGAAAAGATGGGAACAGGTATTTGTGATGGATCAGGGCTGTTGGAAGTCATTAGATTCCTTACAAAATCAGTGCTAAACATGGATTGCAGGCTTCCATGAGATGATGACATAAGTGGTGAAAACACAGAGGTATTGAATGGAGCAGTTGTAGAATGAAATCCTTGGAGAATCTTTCCAGCTTGTTGAGATGAAGTTTCTACTTCATTAGAGAAAGTTGGTCCAAGATTCAAAGATGTATTCAAATTGATTGGCTGTGTATCAGAGATGGTGGTGTGAATATCCACATTTTCACCAGTTAGGAGAACATTCTCAGATTGTTCTCCAGATGCTCTAGCAAGCATATCCAGGTTGTTATCAGGATCAATTCTCTTCCTTTTGTTTCCAATATCAGTAGAGGTGTTGCCAGGAGTGATTTCCTTTTTCATGTGACTCAGATTTTTTGTTCCAAAAGTAAACCATTGATTATCAAAGAGTTGTTTAGACTCATCTACATGGTTATCTCTAAAAATCCTAGTGAGTAACATTCCATAAGGTAAGGCTATCTTTTTGATTCCAGAATTTGCAATTGTGATCATGTGTTGAAGAATCAAATAAGGTAAATCAAGTGGAATACCTTTAGATAGATGATACATGACAAGTAGATCATTATCAGTTACCTTATCTTTGCTTCCTGTCCTAGGAAAGAAGGAATGTTGACACATGTTGTGGAAGATTTTAAATTCCTTCTTCAGCATAGATGATGGTGGTTGCTCCTTGTAAGCTCCTTCAGCAGTGAACATCTCAACAATTAGATCATCTTTGCTTATGTTCCGAGCAGCATACCAGTCTTTTCCATACAGAGTTTCTCCATTTCTCTTCACTTCAAGTAGCCTACTTATTGAGTCTGCTGTAACATGGATTTCGACTCCCTTGATGTTGGAGATGATCAAATCTTTGTCAGGATGTATCTTGGCATTGAAATAGAATGCTTGTACCAACAGAGGCATTGTGGTATCTTTCATCTGGAAAAATTTTGTCCATCCTTGTGGTTCCACAAACTTCAGCAAGTCTACTCCTCCCTTAGCAATTTCTTCAAAATCATAAACTCTTCCAGAAGCAACAGGTTTGATTTTCCAATATTGATCAAACTTAGCTTCTTCTTCTTGATGAATGAGTGGAACTTCAAGCAGCTCTCCTTGAGGTCTTTTCCTTTTAGGTAAGCTCTTTTTCTTAGGGGCTTTGACAGCAGTAGCAGAACCCTTTTTGATTGAAACAGGTGAATGTTTTGCAGGTACAGATTTTGATGAGGTGAGAGGTTCAAGCACAATTTTTTCAAGTTCAGAATCTGAGATGGTTTTATCAGAATCTGAATCATGAATGGTGTGTACAGTGTTGTCAACAACAGGTTTCTTTCCTGTACCAATTCCAGACATAATACGAGATGATCTTCTGATTTTTGAAGAATCATAAGATTTGGCTTTCTTAGATTTGAAAACGATTGGTGGAGTTTCAGCTTGACTTGGTACAACAATGGTAGGTTTAGGAGTGGTGGTACCATCAGTTTTAGGGTTAGGTTTCTGGGTAAGTTGAATGGTTTCTTCTTCTGAGGGATCGTTCTCAGAAGGTACATCAGTTGGTTCAGCAGGAGGTTCATTAATTGATTGTGCAGGAGGTTCAATTAATTTCGGTGGGAAAATTTGAGAAAGAGGTTGAAGATCTAAGGGTTCATTTAGATCATAAAAATTTGATTGATCAAAGGTTTGAGGGTTTGAGGAATCAGAGGTATCTGATGAGGATGAAGAGTTTGATGAGGATGAGGGTAATGGTGGAAATGGAGCTCTTCTTCCTGGGTTCTTTGTTCGTGCCATTTTTTTTGAAAAAACAGAAGAGATAATTGGATGAAGATGATGTGATAAACTGATGAGTTTAGGTGAGTATAAAAAGAGGTGGAAGCTTGGGAAGGAGGAAGAGTGTTAGTAGACTAGGTGTACTTGATTGAAGAGATGAATAGTTGGTTGTACTTGATTTTAGAAAAGAAAAAGGAGAGAGAGAGAGAGATCAATCGTGTTAAGCCAATGAGGAGAAGGTAAACATATCTTCTTTAATGCTTATCATTAATTAAAGAAGGCTAAAACCAAGGAAGAGACCGTTTGAAAAAGAATTCAAATATTTCCTTATGCCCAGATTTGAGAACGTTCTCAGATCGTTTGAAAATTTTAATTTTTCACACTTTGTTTGGATTTTTGATGATTTTCAATTTTTCTTTGATAAAATTGAAACGTTCCTCAACTAATGGCTTAGTAAAAATATCAGCTAACTGATTTTCAGTATCAATAAAAACTAATTCAACATCATTTTTGTTGACATGATCACGAATAAAGTGATGTTTGATTTCAATATGTTTTGATCTAGAATGTTGAATGGGGTTTTTTGATAAATTAATGGCACTAGTGTTATCACATAAGATTTTGATTTTTGTGTACCTTAATGAGAAGTCTTCAAGTTGATTCTTGATCCATATTACCTGAGAACAACAAGTTGCTGCAGATACATACTCTGCTTCAGTTGTTGAAAGTGCTATGGTGTTTTGTTTTCTGCAACACCAACTTACAAGAGCTTCTCCAAGAAATTGACATGCTCCACTGGTGCTTTTTCTCTCAACTTTGTCACCAGCATAATCAGCATCACAAAATGCTTTTAACTCAAAATGTGATTTATTTTGGTACCAAAGACCAACATATGGTGTATCAACTAGATATCTGAAGATCCTTTTTACTGCAGTTAGGTGAGATTCCTTTGGTGATGTTTGAAATCTAGCACATAGACCTACTGAGAAGACAATGTCTGGTCTACTTGCAGTTAAATATAGGAGAGATCCAATCATTCCCCTATATTCCTTTTCAGATACATCTTTTCCTTTTTCATCTTTGTCCAAGCTTGTTGATGGATGCATTGGTGTTGACATTATCTTGGCCTCATTCATCTTGTATTTCTTGAGAAGATCCTTTATATATTTTTCTTGACTGATGAAAATTCCATTTTCATGTTGCTTGACTTGCAAGCCAAGAAAGAAACTAAGTTCTCCCATCATGCTCATTTCAAATTCACTTTGCATAAGTTCAGAAAATTCTTCACATAACTTTTCATTAGTAGCACCAAATATAATATCATCAACATATACTTGTACAATAAGTAAATCATGTTTATCAATTTTTCTAAAAAGTGTAGTGTCAATTTTTCCTCTAGAAAAACCATTTTCAAGTAAAAATGAGCTTAATCTTTCATACCAAGCTCTTGGAGCTTGTTTTAGTCCATAAAGAGCTTTGGTTAATTTAAAAACATGATTAGGTTTTTGTTGATCAATAAACCCAGGAGGTTGATGTACATAAACTTCTTCATTTAAAAAACCATTTAGAAAAGCACTTTTCACATCCATTTGAAAAAGTTTAAAACATTTGTGTGAAGCATATGCAAGTAAAATTCTAATGGCTTCTAATCTAGCCACTGGAGCAAAAGTCTCATCATAATCAATACCTTCTTGTTGATTATATCCTTGAGCTACAAGTCTTGCTTTATTTCTTATTACCTTACCATTTTCATCAAGTTTGTTTCTGAAGACCCACCTTGTTCCAATGATTGAGTGATTTTGTGGAAGTGGTACTAGATTCCAAACTTCATTCTTTTCAAATTGCAGGAGTTCTTCTTTCATGGCTTCAGTCCAAGATTCATCAGTGATAGCTTCATTTATTGATCTTGGTTCTATCTGAGAGATCATTGCCAGATTATTCTCCTTGTTCAGTAAAGCCCTTCTAGTTCTTACACCATCTTCAGTATTCCCTATAATTTGTTATGGTGGATGATAACCAACAGTTCTCCAAGTCTTTGGAGGTCCTTGAGCTGTAGGTTCTTGATTCTCATCATTACTTTGTTCATTCCTTACTTCTTCTTCATCATTAAAGGTGTTGGTATATGATATATCTTCATATTCATCAAACTTGACATGCATGCTTTCTTCTAGAGCTTGTGTTTTCAAATTGTATATTCTATAAGCTTTTGAGGTTAGAGAGTAACCTAAGAATATTCCCTTATCTGATTTGGAATCAAACTTACCTAAGTTGTCTCTGATATTCAAAATGTAACAATAACATCCAAAAATATGAAAGTAGGAAATATTTGGTTTAATTCCTTTCCAAAGTTCATAGGGTGTCTTATTCAAAATTTTTCTTATGGTAACCCTGTTCAAGATGTAGCAAGAAGTATTGATGGCTTCAGCCCAAAAATATTTTTCAACATTTGATTCATTTATCATAGTTCTTGCCATCTCTTGTAAAGTTCTATTTTTCCTTTCAACAACTCCATTTTGTTGAGGAGTTCTTGGACAAGAAAAATTATGAGATATACCATTATTGTTTAGGAATGATTCAAAGTGAGAGTTTTCAAATTCTCCTCCATGATCACTTCTTATAGAGACAATATTGGTACCTTTCTCATTTTGAACTTGTAAACAGAATGTTTTAAAAGCTTCAAAAGATTCATCTTTATGTTTTAAAAATAACACCCAAGTGAACCTTGAAAAGTCATCAAC
This sequence comes from Trifolium pratense, assembly GCF_020283565.1. Lineage (NCBI taxonomy): Eukaryota > Viridiplantae > Streptophyta > Magnoliopsida > Fabales > Fabaceae > Trifolium > Trifolium pratense. The sequence goes on from NC_060065.1 coordinate 25,068,361, forward strand.
TATGACAAAACCATAATTTTTGCCACCAAGACTAGTAGTTTTGACAGGTCCAAATAAATCTATGTGAAGTAGTTCAAGAGGTCTTTTTGTTGAAACAAAATCTTTTGGTTTAAAACTACTTTTAACTTGTTTACCCTTTGCACAAGATTCACACACTTTATCTAGGTCAAAACTAATATCAGGTAAGCCTCTAACTAGATCAAGTTTAGAGAGTTTTGACATAGTCTTCATACTTATATGTCCAGCCCTTTTATGCCAAATCCATTTGTCTTTTTCAAGAGAAACAAAGCAGGATTCAGTAGGCAGTTCATCTAAGTATATGACATATACATTCTTTATTCTTGATCCATAGAAAAGAGTTTTGTCAGATTGTTTTATTTCACAAGTATGGGATCTAAAAATAACTTCAAGACCATTGTTACATAATTGACTAATGCTAATTAAGTTATGTTTAAGTCCTTCTACATAGTGAACATTTTCAATTTTTGCAGAATTATTCTTACCAATAGTACCTTTACCTTTTATACTTGCTTTTTCATTGTTTCCAAAGGTAACTGTTCCTCCTTCCTTCTTGTCAAATGAAAGAAAGCTTTGTCTATCTCCTGTCATATGTCTTGAGCAACCACTGTCCAAGTACCAAGGCTTTTTCTTCATTGCTAGATGACATTCCTGTATTTGAATTTAATAAATTCTTAGGTACCCATAATTTTTTGGGTCCTTGAAGGTTAGTACTCTTATAAGGCATCTTCTTATATTGATAAGATGATCTCTTATAAGGAGGTTTTGAATAAAAATCTTTTTTTAGATTGTTCTGAGAATGTTCTGATCTATAAAGAGATTTCTTTTTAAAACAAAATGGTTCAAGATGTCCATCCTTGTGACAGAATGAGCATTTATATTTTTGAAATCTTTTTTCTTTATGAGGAACAAAAACATTTTCAATTAGTTTCTTATTTTGAAAAGGTTTGTATCCCAATCCAGTTCTATTATATGAATTACCTTGTGATCCCAATATATTTTCAAAAGTTTCTGTGGTGCTGACAAACTTTGTTAAATCTTTTTCAAGTTTAGACACTTTTTGTTTTAAAGTGATATTCTCTTTTTGAATCATAGAACATTCTTTCATTTTATTATTGTCTCTAAGTTCTTTAATTTGCTTAGAAAGTCCATCATGTGCAAGTTGCATATTTTTGATTATCTGTTTCATTATATCATTATCAGATTTATATTCATCTCTTTCTTTAGTTAACTTAGTGACTTCATCTCTAAGTTGACCATTTTTAGAATTTAGAATTTGAGAGTCATATAAAAGATTATCAAAGAGATGTTCAGTTTTTTGACAAGATGAACAAGGATCTAGAGTTACCTCTTCAATGTTTGCATTTGTCATGAGACATACATTAGCTTCTTGTTCTTCTTCTGCTTCTTGTACTTCATCTAACTCATCCCAGGTTGCCATCATGGATTTGTAAGGAGAGTTCTTTTGTTTAGGACATTCATTCTTGTAGTGTCCAAATTGGTTGCATCCATAGCATTGTATTTTGCTGATATCTACTTCTGGTTTAGATCCATTTCTTCTTGGTGGAAAGTTCTTCTTAATCTGATTTCTTCTCATCATTAGCTTTTGTATCCTTCTGGATAAAAATGCTAACTCTTCTTCATCATCTTCTTGAAGAAACTTGTTGTCTTCCTCCACTGCTTCTTTGTTCTTAGAACGTTCTTTAGTCTGTGAATCTAATGCAATCATCTTGTTTTTCATAGGTTTGTCTTCCTGGAGAATGGACTCATGAGCTTTTAAAGATCCAATGAGATCTTCTAATTTAACCTCAGTGAGATCTTTTGACTCTGTGATTGCTGTTACTATGTGTCTCCAACTATTTGGTAAGCATCTAATCACTTTTCTTACTCTTTCATGTATAGAGAATTTCTTCCCTAATGAGTTAAGTTCATTTATGATAATTGTGAATCTTCCATACATCTGATCAATTGATTCATCTTCCTTCATTTCAAATAGCTCAAATTTTCTAACACCAATGTCAATTCTTGTTTCCTTGACACGACTTGTTCCTTCATGGTGAGTTTGGAGTGTTGTCCACATTTCTTTGGCCGTTTTGCATTCCATGATCCTGTCATATTCTTCCCTACACAAAGCACTTTTAATAAATAATTGAGCTTTAGTATTTAGAAGTACCCTATCTGCTTCTTGAGTTGTCATTTCATCTTTTGTCTTTGGAGTAGTAGAGTCTTTTACTAATGGAGTATATATAGTCACCAACTTCAATCACTGTCCACATGTGCGTATCTTGTGATCTAAGAAATAGTTCCATCTTGTCTTTCCAATAGTAGTAGTCATCTCCTTCAAATAGTGGTGGCCTATGTGAAGATCCTCCTTCTGATATAAACTTTGCGCTTTTATTCATTACTTCCTTCCTGAATCTTTTCCTCTAGCACTTGTTAGATGCTCAACCTTAGAGGCAGAGCTCTGATGCCAATTGAAGTAGCAAAGTTTTTCACAAGAAAGGGGGGTTTGAATTGTGAACCTTTAAAAATTGTCCTTTTAAAAATTAGATATCAAAACATACGTTAGAATGATCTCAGAATAAATAATATAAGTTAGGAGAATGATCTTAGAACGATCTCTGAGCTGCAAACAAAAACAATAAGTGATTTGTGTGTGTTAGTGTTTGCACAAAATTAATATGAGTTTAAGGGAGAGAAAAGACACAATAATTTTATCCTGGTTCACCCCTTAATAGTATGGGCTACTCCAGTCCCCACGCTCCTGTGAGATTGTCCACTAAGAGATTCTACCGATCTCAAGATACACTTCTTCTTTGATCTAATCCAAGATCACAATCTTCCAAGCTTCACTTGCTTGATCTACCTAAGTCTTTCCTAGACTTTATGAGGTGTCACTCAATCAATAGTTACGTATTGACTTGAGCCAATCTTTACAATATTGATAATGGTTTGGATCTTAAAGCTTTCTCACTCAAACTAAGTTGAAAAGCTAGTTACAATAAAATCTCTCTTTGTTCACTCAAAATGGATACTGATCCTAGTATGATATTACAATATATGGAGTGAAAGAGATCTTCAAAGAAGAGCTTGAAAACTTGTATCACAAAGACAAGTAGATTGATTGTTGTAGCTAAAACTCTTGCTCTTCAATGTTGCCAAAGCCTTCCTTTTATAGTTGAACCTTGAGTCTTCAGTTCCTTGGTCCCAAAGGAAGTTCTCCAACGGCTAGTTGATTCAAAATAGACAGCTCATGCTGAATTGTTGAGTGGATAAGCTCAAACTGATCTTTCTCAGAACGTTCTCCCTGCTGTTCTTCATATTTTCACTTAAAAGGGCCAAAATGACAGCTTGCAATGGGCTGTAGATAGTTGTTCATTGCTTCCTCACCAAGTATATTCGTTATAGATCATTTAGGCACGTTTTGGCCAGCTGTAGATGAGCTTGCAACTTCAAAAGCAAAGGACAGTCATTCTCAGCATCATTCTGAGATCGTTCTCCAATCTGGGCGATTTTTGCACTTGATCTTCAAATGGAAAATGATGCAGACCTGTGGCCAGCTGTAGTGTGAAGGGAATGCAGCTGTGATGTCCTTGCATAACTATTCACTTGTCCTTTCCATGTACTTCCTTTTCTTGATTAAGAATTAATTTCTTGGAGAATGTTCATTAAATAATGACATTGAAGGTACATGACAACTATGAGTTGAATGTGTGTTGTCTCATCCTTATTGGTCTATGTAATTCTTGTCCAAACACTCTTGATACACCTGATTAGATGATGCCTTGAGAATTTATCATGTTGCACATGCTTGATCATTAACTTTGTCCAAAGAGGAAAGTCACTTTCTTTCCAACTTATTCCTTGCCTTAATTGTTCATGAACTGTTGTGATCTTGTGAGTTAAAACCAAGATAAAGTGCTTCTTTGTCTTGTATATGGTTGACTTAATGAAATAAGTGCTTTTGCATTTATTCTTGTTCATGAGGAGAATGTTGCACTTAAACCAGAGATCATTCTCAGACTGATCCTGAAGCTTCTCTTTTTGCCAAAACATAATGAATATCATTGAGATTAGAAGCTTAATTGTTCCTGACTAATTAAAACACTCAAGAGCACTTGTTAGATAACAATGAGATCAGAATTACATTTAAAATATAATTAAGATATTTGTTATCTTTAAAACATCAAATTGGGATTTTGCATTTTGCCTCAACACAAGTATACTTCTTTCTTTTATAATAACATATCTCTTTTCAATCAACAAGGGAAGATAAATTAGTATTATATATTTTCCTTTTGTTTAATGAAAATTACACTCCAAAGAAAATTTTTGTCTGCAATTCTTGTGGAAATTTAGTCACTTATAATTCACTAATAATTATATGCAGAAAAACATTAAAAGATTCTCCAAAGAAAAAGAGGCCGGAAACAAGGGGTGGATGGGACCACAAATAACTCCCACATGTCTTTCAAATAGTCTAAAGACTTTTGAATTTAGAGGAATTCCGAACATTAAAGCTGAATGGGATTTCATCAAATATATCAATGACAACTCAATAAAACTGGAGAAACCATTTTACCATGTCAAAGGTATGAAAAAGATTTAGAGGAGTGTATTCAATTGAGATTCAACAATGGTTATGAAGTCTATACACATTTTCTCTTTTTCAATATATACCATGTTTTATACAGTATTTGATCTTATCATTCATATTTTTAGAGGACATATATAATTGAAACAACTTGAAGATTATTTGGACATATACTTGAAAAGATTCATTGAATGTTACTTGATCCTTTTTGTCTTAATTGTTATCAAGCCATAGTTAGATAATCAAATTGATTAAGTAACCTAGTCTGTTAGATATATAGATAGAATTATTTTTGTTCATTAGATAGATAGAAAATTCTCCAACTATATCTACAGTTTTTGTTTTTAAATTTTATTCACCAATAAACAATGAGCATGATATGAAATTATGAATTGCACCCTAAAGACAATTTTCTCAATAACGGCTTCGGTGAGTAAATTAGGTTTGGCGTATTCCTTTAAATAGCCTGAGTGCTTGATGAACAACAAGGCTTCAAACAGCTGATCCAATGGTATATTCAGCACACATATTTTAGAACCAAATCTTTTTGTTTCCTTAAATGTTTTAACATCTTAGGGAACAAGCAATGCACAAACCACCTTTTACAGTTTCTGGGAACACATGTGTCTTGGCGCGCAAGTATGCATGAATTAATTTTTCAATCAAAATATCAACTTGTAATTTTTTTTTTACTAAATACACGAACAAAATCACAACATTCATAGGAGGAGTTTGGGCCCAGTTAGCCTAGGCACTTGCCCGGGCCCAATTTATTTTTTTTTTGGAAAAAAAATAAAAAGGTTAAAAAAAACACAAATGTATCAATACCAAGATTATTAAAACCGGATAGGACGTCGAACCGGTGGAGGCACTGGTTCAAGGTTCAAAGGTTCGACCGAGGTTGGACAGGGGTTCGACCGGTATTAATTAAATATTATTTTTATATTTATAAATATTTAAATAGTATATAAAATAATAATAATAATAAATAAAAATAACAATTTTCCATATTTATATAATATTAAAGAGTACTCTTATAGTTTCATTTTTATTTTTTATATTTATAAAACCATAAAATAAAAAAAAGGCTTTAATGCAGTTTTGATCCCCCTATTTTGAAAAACCTGAACTTTTGATCCCCCTATTTTAAAACTCAGCACTTTTGATCCCCCTATTTTAGTTTTTTGTTAGTTTTAGTCCCCCACCTCAATTTGGTCAAACTTTTGCTAATGTGTCATGCTCACTGATGACGTGGCATTGTACATGTGGACAACTTGCTATGATGATGTCAGAAAAATTGGTGACACACAATATTTGACCTATAGAGATGCATGTTTTGCAATGGGATTCCTTAAAGATGATCGTGTTTACATCACTGCAATCAAAGAAGCAAAAGATTGGGGCTCGGGACACTATCTAAGGAAATTGTTTGTCCATATGTACAATGTCACGTCATCAGTGAGCATGACACATAAGCAAAAGTTTGACCAAATTGAGGTGGGGGACTAAAACTAACAAAAAACTAAAATAGGGGGATCAAAAGTGCTGAGTTTTAAAATATGGGATCAAAAGTTCAGATTTTTCAAAATAGGAGGATCAAAACTGCATTAAAGCCTAAAAAAAATAAAAAACACATTTTTTATATTTTGATTGAAAATAAAACAGTTGCTTTTATTTATATATATAAGTGTGCTGTTTTTGACTTAGGCCAAACCCAGTTGCTTCTAATTTGATAAATCAATGATTTCTTTGATTGATACAGGAGAAAAATACTCTTTTTTCTCTATGCAATATTGATCGACTCTAAGATGAGATCTTGCTTTTTATCGGTTGCTTTACTTACTCAAATACAATTTCTTTGAACTCATCTTTCTCAATTTCTTCATGATCTTGTTATTCTTATGTGATTGAGGAAAACCAGAATCTCAATTGCACATTCTCTCTTTCTCTCTCTCTGTTTTCTTGTTGCTTTTTTTTTTTAAAAAAATGAAACACGTCATTTTTTTTTATCAAATTCTAAATAAATAATAATAAAAATTCAGACCGCTGAACTGTCCAGACCGGTCGGTTCACCGGTTTTTACCGGTTCTGCGCCGGTTTACACGATTCTTTGGTTCTCTTTCATAACAGTTTTTAACACTGATCGGACCGGATACAGGTCCGATTCCCGGTTAGACCGGTTCGATCGGCCGATCTAGTTTTGACAACCTTGATTAATACTCCCTTTCTGTCTCGACTCTGAAATGCATCATCACTACCCTAATACCTCTCTCTCTCTCTCTCAACCTCTCCCTTTCTATCTCGACTGTTTCTCTCTCTCCCCGCCCTGAGCCCCATCTCTCTCTCCCTCCATGTCTCTCTCTCTCTCCCCGCCCTAAGCTTTGTCTCTCTGGACTGTTTTGTTGATTTTTTATGAATGAGTGACTGTTATTGCCTTTTTGTTTGGATTATTTTGTTGATTGTTTTGTTATTGTTCTTTGGATTATTTTTGGGACCGTTCATTTGGATTATTTTGTTTTTTGTTGTTTGTTTTTTGGGACTGTTTGTTTTGATTTTGAGTTGTTTTCCAAGCTTAGATTTTGAGTATTTTTGTTGTTTCAATTCATGGTTGTTGGAGTATTGGTTTCGATATTGGATTTTCGTTTGTTTTTTTTCTTATATTTTTATCTCTTTAATGCATGTTAATTTTGCTTCATTTAAGATATGTGAATTGAATATTAACTTTGGATCATTTAATTTTAGAGATAAGGAGGTTTTTGGTTGATAGAACAAGTATTGAGATTATGAATGTTGAGCAATCGGTTGATAAGCTTGCTCGTCTTGCTGATATTTAACATTCAGACTTTTTTATGATGATCGTGAAACAATAAGGGGGCCTCTTTTATTTCGATTTGCGAGTAAAATTTTGCCAACGCTCTCAAAAATTTATGGCTCCTCCACTAACAGCATCCGTGTTAATATAAAAAAAAAAGTGAAAATTGCATAAGCCTACATATTTCACGACTTATCGAAGTGTCCGGATTATCCATGCCCTAGGATTTGATCAGCACAAGATCGAACTTAATCCTTCAATATGAAACAAATAACACCGCACAAAAACGGAAATACAAAATACACCACACTAAGACATGAAAAGAGAATACACTGCACTATGACGGGAAATCAAAATAAACAGCGTCGCACTATTAGACGACGAAATCACGAAAAATACAAAGAAACACAAAATATGTGGAAACTACACTTATTGAACTAAAATAGAAAGAAAAAACTATTTGAAGAGGTATTTTAGGCCAAAATTAACCTAAATAACCCTTCTCCGATTAGATCAAGAAGGAGAAAAAAGATGTCGCGGCTAGAGTTAGATTAGGAAAAAAGAAAAAAATTTCTGAATTTATTTATTATATTAAATAGAAACAAGATGTACCAAACCGCCAAGGGAAAAATATAACGAATACAAAAAAAAAAAAACACAGAAAAATAGGCCTCATGGGCCCAAACAACAAACAAAAAGATGTTTTCTCTTCCGACCTCCCGCCTTTCTTTTATACCCCAAAAATCGCATTTTGCCCCTTGCGGTTTGAAAAAATTTGGCCAACTTATTTCGGTTTATACAAACCGAAAATTTTAAACATGAAAAAAAAATCTGGTTTATATAAACCGAAATAACATAAATGTTAAGAAAAGAAGAAAGATTTATGAGAAAATTCGCGTAGAGCTACCTGTGGTAAATTTAACATATCACTTTTGAATATAAGTCGTATGCTAATGATTTTTAATCTAGTGTAAAGAAGACAAAATTTACTACATGATTGACACCGGAATTGTTAAATTTCATTAAGTATAGTATGAGAAAATCTACCTACAAGTTTGAGAAAAGTTTTAGCTCTGTTTCTGTACCAGTACCCATTAATTGGATAGTTAACCCTCAAAACAAAAATTATATTTGTAACCTTGATACCCTAAACTTTCCAACGAGTGGTCATTTACTCAAATCGGACATCATTTAGTATTTCAAATAAATTGTGGAAGTTGAGGGTCTGATGCTGAATTTATGCAGGAAATCTGGAAAAAAAATTGGAACACAAAATTTCGGTTTTTATTAACCGAATTTTTTGAGCATGACAAAACAATTCGGTTCCTACAAACCGAAATACCCTCAAAGGCAAAAATAGAAATTCAGTGGTAGAAAAAAAATGTGGGGAGTCGGGAGAGAAAACATCCAAAAAGAAAGCAGGGGTACACAGACCCAAAAGAACAAAAACAACTACATACCTCCCACAAAAAACCAAACATCTCCCCTATTGTTTCAAAAAAATAGACAACAACGAAAACACACCCGGACCAGATTAGCAGGAGCGCGCGCCTGCCCAGAGAGGAAACTCATCACCTTGGTAATGCATAAAAGTTGTTCACTCACCCCACTACTAGAAAAAAAAACTTTCGGATAAGGGATTCCACTACTGATATCTGAATACCAAAAGTGAAACACAATTGAGTAAAGGATTCCACTACGAATAAGTGAATACCAGTAGTGAAAATTTCATAGGCAAGGAATTTCACTACTGGTATTGTTAAATCAGTAGTGAAAAGTAAACACAATGACATAATTAGTTGAAATTTGTTTTAATTGGATTTCACTACTGATTTTGTTTCCACTGAAGTTAAATTTGTTTCCACTTAATATTAGAAAGGTTCCTCGATCTCGTACCACACATATACGTACGCGCAAATACATAGAAACGAAATAACCCTAAATCGCGTTCTTCTTGTTGAAACCCAAATCGCGTTCTTCTTCTTCGGTATGTTCTTCGTTCTTCTTGAAACCGGCCAACCTCATCGTTCTTCCTCCAATCGTGTTCTCATTCTTCTTTTTCATTTTTCTGGAATCCGGCCAACCCCAAATCGTGTTCTCAGGTAATTTCGTTCTTCGTTCTAATTTCATTCTTCGTTCTAATTTCGTTTTCAGGTGATTTCATTCTTTGTTCTAATTTCTCTTTTTAGGGTTTCTGCAATTAGGGTTTATGTTAAAACTAGGGTTCATGCAATTTCGTTTTTAGTTTTTCTTTTTAGTGTTTATGTAATTTCGTTTTCGTTTTTCTTTTTAGGGTTTATGAAATTTCTCTAATTTCGCTGATTGTAAGTTCTATATATTTTGTAAGTTCATATACGACTTTAAACAAGAACCGATGATATATAGTATACCATGTTGAAAGAAGTACTAATGATGTTGATTTAGTTGTTATTTGTAACCACCTTAACCTAATATTCAATTTATCTTAATAAAAGAATGTTTGTTTAAAAATTACGCAACGGATAAAAAGTTTTAAAACTCGAAGTCGAAATGAATTATGAAATATTGGCTCAAGGTGTTACATTCTTCATTACAAAAAAAAAAACTACTAATAAAATTGAGTAGTAAATATCACTTGTGCAAAATTCCTTTTATACAATATACACATTTAATTTAAATAAAACAACAACAAATAAAGACTCTATGAACCCTTCCCCGTGTCACAATCAGAGCAGAGCTTTCACCAACAACGCGAACACCAACAAACATACAATCTGAGAACCTGAACCCCCAACGGTTCAGCACAAACACAAAACAGAGGTTAGATAACATAATTATTAAAAGTGACTGAATATAACGCATATCAGACACTGAATAAAATACTCCCTCCGGTCCTTTTTATAAGGAACAATTTGGAAAAAAAAATTGGTCCTTTTTATAAGAAACAATCATTAAATTTATTCTTACAATTCCATTTTTACCCTTATTAAATTGTATCCATTTCAAAGTTATGCATTAATTAGAGTGATATATTCCCTAAGGATAAATTAATACACCAAGGTTAGTTTTGGAATCGATTGTAAAATTTTAGAATTTTTATTAAGAAAGATAAGGTTTCTTGGTATGTGTGTTTTTTTCAAATTGTTCCTTATAATAAGGACCGGAGGGAGTAAATACAATTGAGTAAATTCAACTCATACAATCACCACATATACAGACATGTATAGATCTACTCAGACATATATCGGACTTATATCAAATATATTCAGACATGTGTCAGACATGCTCAGACATGTATTAGACATATTCATTTATCAATTACTCGTCACATTTAAGAAGTACAAACTCTCGAACAAAGAAATGAAATACACAATGTCGAGTAACATTTAAGAATGTCACGTAATACCTAACACATTCTAATGTCACATAGATATGATGTCACCTAGACATATCTATATGCATGTGGTACCAATTCATCATAATCTTGGATAACTTAACCCAAGTGTTTCAGATAATCGTCTCTAAAACATTCTAGATCATCGTCTCTAGAATAACAGTAAACTAGATCATCGTCTCTAGGATACTCATCAATAGACACAACTTATGAATGCATGAAATGTGCATATTTGGTTTTATCTCAACTATAACATCAACACAATAAGGATAATACAATCCAAATATTCTAAATCATCGTCTTTAGAATACCTTCACTCATGATAAATCATCATTTATCATCATCAATAAATCAACATCATAATCAATAACATTATGAATCGTCACTAATACATCATCACGTAATCACACTAATCTTCAATAAGATTTATTTATCAATAATTTACCAATCTAATCATAATACATCATCATTTATCAACATCATGATTATCATTATCTATCAACAACCTAATCATCATCATTAATCAACATATTCATTTACAAGACACTAAAGTCTCACCAATTTCAATTAATTAAGCATACGAAAGTTATTTTAAATTAAACTAATGCCAAAAATATTGGCAACATCATTATACAAGCATAATCTCAGAAAATGGACTCCGGAATCGAAATCTACGCGAAAAACTGAGCAAAATAAGTTCCGACCAAAAAAGTAGACAAAAAGTCAACGGTTACGAGTCAACAGGTAGCGTCGGTCATAGCGTCGGCCAATTTTCGACGCAAAGCTGCAGAATTGCACAAAAACACGTTTTGAATATGGGATTGTTCAAAAATCACTTATTCTTCACATATAAGCACCTATTTCGACCCAAAATTCATTACCAATATATACTATGATCATACATACTTAAAATCACTTAAAAACAACTTAATCATAATGTATAATCACTTATTTCATGGATTTAAGCTCAAAATCACAAATCCAATTAAAATCATCATACAACAACATCAAACATCAAAGTGAGTATTTGTATCATATTAAAACACTCAATAATCATGATAGAACAAATAGAATAATGAATCAACACACAAAAGTTCTTAATAAACACATTCCCAAATCCCACATACAAACCCCCAATTGAGATGGTGAGAGTTTGGGCTAGAGAAAATCAACATCTCCAATAATTATGTTACTATCCTCTTACCTTAATAAGTTGAAATCTCTAATCCTTCTCTTGAGCTTCTTCTAATCTCCTAGACTTTTCTTCTCTTTTCTTTCTTTCTTCTCCCAAAGCCTCCTTTTTTCTTATTTCTATGTTTCAAGAGAAATTGAATTCTCTTACTAATTCTTTCCTTTTATACTAGGTTTTTACTAGTTACTCCCTACACCCCCTCTTTACTCAACTCACCCCCAACACCTCTTAGGCTCAATGCTCATTTTAATCTAATTACTTAATTTCTATTCATTAATTATATTGACTTTAATTTAGTCTACAACTCTCAACTATTTAATATCTATTATGATTATAATACCCTCCATAATAAAATACACACAAATAAATTAATAAATGATCTATTAATAAAATCGGAATGTTACATTATTAATGATGCCGAGCCTTTAAATTTTGAGTATGGATTAAAGAAAATTAATTGAATAGTCTACTTAATTCTGAAATGCTGTGCCTTTAATACATGTATTGATTTTGCTTCTTGCTTTGGTTTCCTAGTGAGCCAAGCACAAGTCATGCACGATCATCTAACTTTGATTAAACATATGATTGGAATTGTGTTAAGGGTCTTTTTTTTATGCAGAATTTTCTGCATAAATGCTTAATTTGTTTGTTGTGTGAAATTGTTTAAGATGTGTGTGCAGGGTCTGATTTTGGTTGTGCGAAATTCTGATTGTGTTGTGCAAAATTGTTTAAAATTTGTGTGCAGGGTCTGATTTTGATTGTGTTGCAGAATTTTCTGCATAAATTAAGTTTTTGCAATTTGTGTTGTTTGTGCGAACTTGTGTTCTTGTTTATGCGTTGCATAACTGGGCACAAGTGGAACTTTTTTTGTTTCTTCTAATTTTATACTTTCATACTTTACCTTGCTATGTCTGATTGTTATGCATGGTAAGCCTACATTGAAGGGCTGAAACATTCTATGTTTGATCGATCTATATAATAAAGTTAAAGTAAATTCAGTTCACAACTACATGTTTTAGCCGCCAGTAGCCAAAATAGGATACACATTTTCCTCTTTATCATTGTATGATAATTCTAATATGGTTTAATTGGTTTTACTTTTCAGGGCAAATAATTTATAAAAATTAAAAGAGAAGCCAAAAAATGTGGCTAAAGGGCTGATTGGAACCAAAAATATTTCTTAGTTTAGAAGCTTCAATCACGGTCTCATCTTCAGGTACTGATTCTATTCAAAACTTAGATCGATACTATAAACTGATTTTTCTCATCTTTCTTTCAAATTTAAACTGTATGGATGCACTGCAAATTACCATGTAAAAATTCTGCTATATGCAAATTCTGTTATAGGCTATGAATTCTGGTACTACATAATCATTATTTCTTTGTTGATTGCCTTGTTAGGTCAACTACTTACTATCAAGTTCATGGGACTGCACTATTATGGTATGGGCTTCCAGCGAGAAAACTTTGAAAGTGGCATATTCCTATAATGTGTGTCCGTATTTATTCATTGTAGAATTTCTTACATATATTTTTATTCGTTTGTGTTTGTATTTCTAGAGGCAGTGATGTGGAGTCTCCGTACTATTGAGAAACGCAAATTTATATGGCTGAGGACACCAAAAGCTGGAGGTACCCAACTGATATCTTTTTTCAGGTACTGATTTGTTCTCTTTAAGTTAAATCTCTTGAGACTTTATTAAATTATGGATTTTTGTTACATGTTTTTATAGGGATGATGATGATCAAGCTATAGACAATGTTAATTAGCACTTAATCATAATTGATAAGTTATCACACATGCAATGTTCCAAAGTCATTTATCATGTTAATATATTCTATGGATTGTAATTACATGATTTTCTTATTAGTTATGGATTTTTGAGGATAAAAACACTCCAGCTGCGGCGATCGCGGAAGAATCCAAACTACTATCATGGAATTGGTTAAGATTAAAATAAAAAAGCTTCAATTATGATATATCATACTGGATGCCAATTCCAGTTACATGTCTAGAATCAGTCAAGTAAAGGGTGGCACTATTTTAGTTATGCTTCAGAATTTTGTTCTATTGCAGGTCATATCGAGAGTGGAAGCAGGGGGCTGTATTTGAGTTTTCGATGCAGGACCTTTTTGTGTGGCAGCATGGAGCTCAAGCTGCAGCTGGGTTGAATCTCTAAAATCCGTGTCCGCTTGGGTTCGGTAGAAGGTTTGGTTTCTGTGTTCTGGATCATTCTCTTCGTTGTACCGAGGCTTATTTGTGTCACGGGTAGAGATCCTGAGTTGTTAGCTTTGTTGCTTTGTGCCGCCACAAGGCTGTTCCGCTTTCTCTAGCAGGTTGGAGGAGAGTTCTGTGCAGCGTATTGGTCTTGGAGATTTATTGGAATATTTTTCTGATTTGGGTTAGTTTGCTTGATCTAGTGCTGTAGTGATCAAAGTGTTGTTTTATCACCACTAGTTCTTGTTGTCGAGGCATTATGTGATTAGGAGAAATTAGTTTTTTGTTTTAGAGTTGATTTACTGTATTTATTAGAATATAAAACCGTTATTGTATCATTATTGTATCATTATTTGTATCATTATATTAGGAGATGCCATATTAATTTATATTGATTAGGAAATTATTTTGATGAGTCAACTGACTCAATATGGTTGTACATATACTCAGAGGAGGCTCGCATGCATGTGCGAGGTGTGCGACGGCATAGGGCCTCAAAATTTGAGGGCCTCAACTCAAAATTTTGAGGTCCTATAATATTACTTATATATTATTTATACCTATAAAATATCATATATATATATTAATAGATTAATTTTTTGGCCCTAAAATAATAGTTATATATTGTTAATGTTCAAAAATATCATGAGTATCAATATATTAGTTATCTATACTCGTAAATATAGTTCTAGTCCATTTTAATCTTTGCATAAAATTTAATTTTAGATTATGATGTTCCTTTTTGACGTTATATTCAAAGATAATTATTTTGTATTTCTTGTTCCATTTAATTTAATGTAAGATTTAATATTGATAATTTATATGTTTACAAGAATGTTTTTTTTTTATATTATATGCATTTTAAATCGATAATTTTTTTTTTTATTAAGGGGCCACTTTTATATTTTGCACAGAGCCTCCTAAAACTCGGAGACGCCCCTGCATATACTGATTATGGCATAATGAAATCATCAAGGAAACAATTCTATTATGGTATCAATAGCCTAACCCTCTTAGCAACCCTAAGTTCATTGTTCTGTTTCATCCAAAAAAAAAAAAAAAACCAACGCCGCCAGCAAATATGTTTCTTCTAAATAGTTAGTGGTGCACCATATTTGTTCCTCAAACAATATTATATCATCATCCAGTATTATACTATAATAATCATCCACCGCATATACTTTGTAACCCACTTTTGAAACCAATTGTCTCCTATTTTTACATTACAACCAAACTCACCATGGCAGATCACTCGATCTCCCGCACTCCTTCCCCAAAACCAGCATCTGAAAATATTCCTTCTAAAACCATTAATCACACAATTCATCCAGCCCTCACCGTCACCAACATCACAAACTTCATTAAAATCACTCTTGATATCGAGAAAAGTCAATACAACACATGGTCTGAGTTGTTCAAAATTCATGCTCAGGCATACGAGGTTCTTGATCATATAATTCCTCCCACCGAAACAAATACTACCTCCTCTTCACCATCCCTCAAAGAAACTGACCCAACCTTGTGGAAACGTCTTGATGCCATTGTTTTACAATGGATTTATGGTACTATTTCCACCGATCTCCTCCACACCATCATTGAACGTGACTCTACTGCCCAACAAGCTTGGAACCGCCTTTTTGACATTTTTTTTGATAATAAGAACTCCCGTGCTCTATATTTAGAGCAAGAATTCTCAAGAGTCAACATGGAACAATTCTCAGATGCTTCTTCCTACTGCCAACATATCAAGTCTCTTTCTGATCAACTCTCAAACGTTGGTGCACCTGTTTCCGAAGAACGCATGGTGCTTCAACTTGTCTCCGGCCTTTCGGATGCTTATGCTAATGTTGGCACTCAAATCCGCCACTCGGAGACTCTTCCTCGTTTCTACAAGGCACGATCCATGGTTGTCCTAGAAGAAACAACACTGGCAAAACGGACAACACCAAACACCGACAACTCTGCCTTTCTTACTTCTCAGGAAAATAACTCCAATTTTCCTAATAATAACCATGGTGGTCGTGGTAATAATAACAATAGTGGTGGTCGTGGCAGTCGCGGTGGTCATCATAATAACCGTGGTGGAAGGAACCGCGGTCGAGGTCGAGGCGGACGATCACACCACAATCAACAAGGGGCATAGAACCAACAAACCCCACAACAACAGTGGGCTTATCCTCCTTGGGTTACACAGTGGCAACCATGGGCCACCCCTCCTTGCCCATATCCTACAACTGGCAATTGGCAGCAATCATTCGCTCCTAACCGTCAACCCGGCATTCTTGGACAGACACCACAGCAGGCACATGTTGCTTCAGCGCAACCGTCATACACACCAACCGATATTCAGGCCGCAATGCACACTCTATCTATGGCTCCTCCTGATGAACAGTGGTACATGGATACAGGAGCCACATCTCATATGACGGCAAACAAAGGTAATCTTACGTCTTATTCCAATATTAGTAATCTTATTACTGTTGGTAGTGGTCATAATATTCCAGTTATTGGTCGTGACAATGCATTATTAACAAATTCTCATACTCCATTGACCTTGAATAATGTCCTACATGCCCCCAAATTAATTAAAAACCTTATCTCTGTGCGAAAATTTACCATTGATAATGAAGTTACAGTTGAATTTGATCCATTTGGTTTTTCTGTGAAGGATTTTCAGACAGGGATGCCGTTAATGAGATGTAATAGCTCGGGTGAACTTTATCCTCTTACTCCAAGACCATCCACTCAAAGCACAACACCATCTACTTTTGTTGCTTTATCCAATAATTTATGGCATGATCGCTTGGGACATTCGGGAGCATCTATTTTGAATTCTCTTCACCAAAATAAATTTATTGTCTGTAATAAGTTTCAGAACAATTTTGTTTGTCAGTCTTGTCAATTTGGAAAACAAGTAAAATTTCCATTTTATGAATCTTTGTCTAACACTTTATTTCCCTTTGATATTGTGCATAGTGATCTTTGGACATCACCAACTCTTAGTTCCGGTGGCCATCGTTACTATATTTTATTTCTCGATGATTTTACGAATTTTCTATGGACATTTCCCATTGCAAACAAGTCTCAAGCTTACTCTATTTTTCTCAAATTTCGTAATCACATTAAAACACAATTTGAAAGAGATATAAAATGTTTTCAATGTGATAACGGTAAAGAATATGACAACACTTCTTTTCATAAATTTTGTGAGCAAAATGGAATGAGTTTCAGGTTTTCTTGTCCTCACACATCACCTCAAAATGGAAAAGCCGAAAGAAAAATTTGCACTATAAACAATATCATACGTACCCTACTCGCACATGCTTCTCTACCACCCTCTTTTTGGCATCATGCTCTTCAAATGGCTACTTATTTGTTAAATATTCTTCCAAACAAAAAGTTAGCTCTTCAAACACCAACTACAATTCTTTATCAAAAACTTCCTTCATACTCTCATCTTAAAGTCTTCGGATGTCTCTGTTTTCCATTAATTTCTTCCACTACTAGAAATAAACTTCAGCCAAGGTCAAAACCATGTGTCTTCTTAGGATATCCCTCAAATCATCGAGGATATAAGTGTCTTGACTTGTCCAATCATAAAATATTCATTTCTAGACATGTTATTTTTGATGAAAATGTTTTCCCTTTCTCTAACTCACATACTCCCGAGTCCTCATGCTATGAATTTTTGAATACAAGCGACGAACCTTTTCCATATCACACATTCCCTACATTGACCACACATCAACCAATAACTCTCCCTCCTACTTCTATCTCGTCACAACCCACAATCATTAATCACCCTAACAACTCGGCCTCACACCACCTCTTGGCCTCACCCTTAAACACCTCACCCACACCACATCAAACACCAATTAATAACATAAACCCCACAAATTCTCAACCAACACCTCCCTCTAACACACCCTCTCCCAATACCATACCTACACCTCATGATCCTTTAGTCAATCCCCCATTATCTCCTCAGATGACCACCCGAGCTCAACATGGCATTTTCAAACCACGCCAACTCTTCAATCTCCACACCTCTACTTCACCCGTCATTTCTCCTTTACCCACTAATCCCATTAATGCATTACAAGACCATAATTGGAAAATGGCTATGAAAGACGAATATGATGCTCTTATTGAAAATAAGACGTGGGATTTAGTACCACGTCCAACTAATGCTAATGTCATTCGAAGTTTGTGGATTTTCAGGCATAAGAAGAAGTCAGATGGTTCCTTTGAAAGATACAAAGCTTGCCTAGTGGGAAATGGCTCTAACCAACAAACTGGCGTAGACTGTGGTGAAACATTTAGTCCAGTGGTAAAACCAGCCACTATACGAACGGTTCTTAGTATTGCTATCTCAAAATCATGGTGTTTACATCAGTTGGATGTCAAAAATGCTTTCTTACATGGCAATATTAATGAAACCGTCTACATGCATCAACCTCCCGGTTTTCGTGATCCTCCACATCCTGATTATGTATGCTTGCTGAAGAAATCCTTGTATGGACTTAAACAAGCCCCTCGTTCCTGGTACCAACGTTTCGCAGAGTTTGTTGCTACCTTAGGATTTTCACATAGTGTGTGTGATCATTCTTTATTCATCTATCATTATGGCAACGACACAACATACATTCTACTCTATGTGGATGACATCATTCTAACTGCCTCATCTGATACTCTTCGACAGTCCATCATGTCTAAACTCAATTCCGAATTCGCCATGAAAGATTTGGGTCCCCTCAGTTACTTTTTGGGTATATCTGTTATTAGACATTCAGGTGGAATATTTCTATCTCAACATAAATACGCTGAAGAGATTATTGAGAGAGCTGCCATGTCATCTTGCAAACCAGTTTCCACACCAGTGCACACCAAAGCAAAGCTTAGTGGAATCTCAGGTAATCCATATCACGATCCCTCTGAATATCGAAGTCTTGCAGGTGCATTGCAATATTTAACTTTCACAAGGCCTGATATAGCTTATGCCGTACAACAAGTGTGTTTATTCATGCATGATCCACGAACACAACACATGACTGCCTTGAAGCGGATTATTAGGTACCTTAAGGGTATAATTACCCACGGCCTACATATCTCTCCTTCCCTAGTTGATACACTCACCACATATACTGATGCTGACTGGGGAGGGTGTCCAGATACTAGAAGATCCACATCCGGGTATTGTGTTTATCTTGGGGATAATTTGGTCTCTTGGTCTGCAAAACGACAACCAACCTTATCCCGTTCTAGTGCTGAAGCAGAGTACCGTGGAGTTGCTAATGTTGTTGCTGAATCATGTTGGCTTCAAAACTTACTTTTAGAACTCTAGTGTCCGGTAACAAAAGCTACTATTGTCTATTGTGACAACGTCAGTGCTGTCTACTTGTCAGGAAATCCTATTCAACATCAACGCACCAAACATATTGAAATGGATATCCATTTTGTTCGTGAAAAGGTTGCTAAAGGTCAAGTACGTGTTCTACATGTTCCGTCTCGTTATCAAATAGCTGACATTTTCACAAAGGGCTTTCCGCTGCAGTTATTTGATGATTTCCGAGATAGTCTTAACATTCGTCAACCTCCAGTTTCAACTACGGGAGTGTATTAGAATATAAAACCGTTATTGTATCATTATTGTATCATTATTTGTATCATTATATTAGGAGATGCCATATTAATTTATATTGATTAGGAAATTATTTTGATGAGTCAACACTGACTCAATATGGTTGTACATATACTGATTATGGCATAATGAAATCATCAAGGAAACAATTTTATTAGTATTTGACAGTGAAAATTCTTGTATCTTGTTTTGTCTTTAAGGCATGACTTATGCCTTTATTAATATAATTCTCTTGGCCTTTTAAAAAAAAAAGTTATGGATTGTAATGTTTGAATTATGAGTTGTATCATTATTGTTAATATAAATGTACGATTTTGAAGTGATTTTGATTTTTGTATAGCAGCAAAAAAATGATTTTTTTTTAAAAATAAGTAATCCCTTTCACGTCGGTTAAAACAAACAACAGTTGTGAAATATAGACATGCCACGTCGGGGTAAACACGTAACCGACGTGGAACACCGAATTTGTTATTAAAAAAAGATTAAAATTTATGTTTGACTTCGGTTATAGTGGGAACCGACGTGAAATATATGACTTACCACGACGACAGTCTTCATGTCGGGTGCCAAACCGACGTGAAAACCCCTTTCCAACAGACGTAAAAACCCTTTTCTGTACTATAGAATAGGCAATAGTTTCCATTTTTTTTACTCAAAAACTACCGCTAAGACATTTGAATTTCTTTCTACAAGTTCATTATAATCACCAGTGCGATCTACAAACACACATTGATTACGCCCTCGCCATAGAGATCAAACCCCCTACTTCCCAAACAATCAATAGTTTGTTCCTCACTTTTGACCTAAAACTAAAACCATGCAAGTAATGTAACAAATTGAAAATGTCTGGTGTTAATATTATAATCACTTTAAGCTAATTAAAGACCGCATACAGAACTTTTGTTGGAAAAGGGCAATGAAAAAAAAAATGTATATAGAATTTTCGATCACATTAACACATACTCCCTCCGTACCACAATATATGTCGTTTTGGCACTTTTACACATTAAGAAAGATAATTAATGTTGTATGGAAAAAAGAGATTATGAGTTGATTTAAAAAATTGTCATTTATTTATGGTATCGAAAAAATAAATTGAAGAATTGAAAAAATAAAAATAAATAGTTAAGGGTATAATAGGAAAAATGGTATTAAATGCTTCATTGGTAATATAGCGACATATATTGTGGTACAAATTTTTTCTCCAAAATGACATATATTGTGGTACGGACGGAGTAGCACATAACCGGAAGATTCACTCCCCTTCTTTTCGATTTGAGATGTCGGGCGCGAAAACTTCTTCTTTAGCGATAACTCTCCCGCCCACTTGTTTTTCCAAAAACTCGTCATATTCCATTACCCACTTTCCAAAAACTTCCTGTAGTAAAATCTATGTGGTGTGGATATGAATCCTCTCATGCTTTTGTTTTGGGAGATTGCTTTAATTTTTGTTTATGTTATATTCAATTTATCTTTCTCCATAGTGCGTTCATTCGGTACGTTTGTATTGAAATTCGTCTTTCCATAAAAAAAGATTAGCCATTTCATAAACAAACAAAAAAAAAACTATTTAGCATATAGAAATTCCAAAATTTCACTAAAAAAAAAATATTTATTTGTTGATGAATTTGTACATAGATTCTTGTCAAAATAAAAAATAACTATTAACACCCAAATATTATTAATAATAATAATAATAATATATAATAATAATAATAATAATAATAATATGTCTACATTTTTTTTTCTTCAACTCCTAAGAATATGCAATTCAAATTGACACCACACTTGTTCTCAAAAGTCAAAATCATCTTGATTAGGCTTTGGTGAAGTTAACAAAGCTGTGTAGAGTCGAAGCCTATCCTCTCCCAATGAAGAACATCTTGACAAGGGTCTCCTAGGTCTTATAAATGACAATGAGTTCAAAGTCAATCTATGCCTGTATCTTCTCCATGCCAATTGAATTGCCACAGCACCCCAAGTTCTCCACCCTGGTGAGTAATACCTAGCACTTCTCTTCACCTTTTCCTTCACAAATGTGTACCTGAATTTATGGTCAGAATTAGAGAGATAGCAATAGTTTAAAGACTAAATTAACTTATTATTGTATAATAGATATATACTTCAACTCATACAAATAAATTCTAAGCTAGAATATATAATGCTTATAAGGTAGCTCCAAATAAACTCTTGAAAAGTATAAATTATAAAGCATTCGCACAAACATAGAACATGACATCAATACACACCAGTTGACAACAGAAATAATTTCAAATAAAATTCACCAAAAAATACTCTAATTTAAAGAATTTTTTTTTTTGAGACATGATATCTTTTTTTATTAGGTAAAATTCATATGGATTCCACCACTTTATATGGACCATTTCCAAAATGATGGAACCATATATAAATTTTATCAAATAAAAGAGCATTACAATGATCGTTGGAAGCATTATTCTTAAATGTAATCAGATATTGTTTTATCGGACACCAACACGTATTACACACCAAACATTTAAAAAATAGTTAAAGAATCAACACATCATTCATAATAAAGATAAAAGACCCTCTTTCCCTTTACCTGAAATGTTGTGTCACGTACTTGACATCCTCAGCTTCAAGACCAAAAGCCTCTGTTGTTTCAAGTGTGACAAGTGTTGATGTTGACAATGGAAGTCTCTCTATAAAGGGTCTCCTCAAACACCATGAAAGGAGCTCATCCCCAGTGAAATTTCCTGGTCCTAACATGCAATAACTTTTCAACCCATCTCTTAGAACTTGGCTGCTTTGAAGATGACCCCTCACTACAAATAGCATTCTTTGAACTGGGTCTCCTTCTCTAGCTATCTGCAATACCATAATCATAATTCAATTCTATCATGTTTGTATTCTGGAATGTTTGTTTCTAAATATGTTAACAATTATTTTCAATGATACAAATTTGTTTTGATAATAATTTATAATTTTTAAAATCAAGTTTGTCTTATACCACTTTCTTGCAGCTCAATTTAGTTCCAAACAAAAAATAATATTTAAATTATTCTTTAACATTTTTATATAGAGGAGAAATTAGTTTCTCTATTAATTTGACTCATCAATAAGGGACTAATTTAATTATTTTTTTTCAGTAGTCAAGTGGCTAGAAATTTCATCTTAAATGTGAATATGTGGAGTGTCCGAGATACGAATCAGAGGTTCTGCATAATATATACAATGTGAGAAAATGTGTCCGAGATACCAACTGGTGAGCTAAACTCACAGGGACATAATTAAGGACTAATTTTTCCGAGTGTAAAAATGTGAGAAATTTATTTAAATGTTTATTTAAATAAAGTAAAGTTTAGTGGGATTAATAGAAGCTTACTGTTGTAACCAAAATAAATAAAAGCTTACTGTTTCTCCCTTGGTGAATATAAGAGATTTCACTCGGTCACATATGTTCTCTAGAACAAGTTCATCCATATGTTGAAACAATGGCACCTGAATAGAATATGATCGCATTAGTCAAACTCAATTTATGTCTATTTGGGTTGGGCCAATAGAATTATATTTGAAATTTGCTCTTTAGATTTGTTCATATGCACATAGATCTCTAATTTATAGGAGAATTTTAGGGGGTCTGTGAGCATATGAAGGGGTTTAAAAGGCAATTTCTATTTTATATATATCATGGGATAGCCAACAAAAGTTACTGAATGAGAAACAAAAAGAAAAGCTGAAAAGTTGTAAATGACAATTTACAATAATCTTTGAGAACATCTGAACATTTGAACTCCATTCATTGCGGTTATAAAATCAAATGCTTATAACTGACTTAAAATATGTTACAACAACAAAATTAACAAAAAAATTCAATTATTAGAAAGAAGTCGTAACCGTTTAGCTTATCTTAATCATCGGTTAAAATTACCTAGTTTACACTCTAAAGTGAATTCCTCACTTTAGAGGACCTCGTGAAGGTTAGCAAAAATCAATTATATGAAGACATCAGACAATATATTATTTTACCTGTCTCACCAAATCCAAACATAGATGGTATTTAATGTCTCTTCTTAGACCTTCAGGAAGATTTTTGGTCATCTCACATTCATCAACACCACGCATAGCAGCCCAACGTTGTCTTTCATAGTTACGCACACGTTGTCGAAACCCTTGTGGCAAATGTTTTTTTCTCATCCACCATTCAACATTCCTCATTTTCAATTGCATCACTTGCTTCTTTGATGTTGTTGCATGCAAAAACACCTTCACCATATACACATATGATGCTACTACTACTACTACTACTAATAATAATAATAATAATAAGGACAAAACTTACATGCATTTCCATACATGCATTTCTTACTTTTCCACTCACAAAGAGGTGGTTATTTGTGTTTTTTCATTTTGAAAAAATAAAAGAAAATTATTTTTTAATAAAAAAAACTACCTCTTTGTGAGAGGAAAAGTAAGAAATGCATGTATGGAAATGCATGTAAGTTTTGTCATAATAATAATAATAATAATAATAATAATAATTCATATTTAATGTTTACATCAACAAATTTATTAATGACGGAAATACATTGATATGATGATATCTATGTAGTCTTCTTTAGCGACCAATTTTTGAGATCAATCGCTAAATATGTTCATGACCAATTTAGTGATTTGTTTGCCAACTGTTGTTAATGTTAGTGACTATTTAACAACTGATTTAAGCATTTGTCTCTAAATTGATCACTGTAGAGAAATTTTTGTAATAGTAAGAAAAAATTAATGTGAAAGTTAAGAATTAAGAGAATTTTTGTTCACCTTGATGTTTCCAATCAACATAGTGACGAGAAGAAGGCCACTCGTTAAGACTATGATGTTGAAAACTACTTCTAGCCAATCCGTCGTGCTCTCAAGGTTTCCGAAAGTGCTTAAGACATCAACAAAGATAATTTATTATTCAGTATCCATGAAGTAATTAAGGATAAACATTTTGTTGAATATTTAAAATGTAGGTTTTGCAAAATATTGTGATTTTGTCAAACTCACAAGAGACGAGGAAATAAATGTACCTGAGAGTCATTAGTCCCCAAAAAATTGGGAAAAGTACTTTTTCTAGTCGATTATCATTAGTGACAAGTTGAACAGTCCATCTATAAGCACCATAATTGAAGTTATCAGGACCATTTAAGCATGTAGACCTTGCTTCCCTGTTCTTTGCCCATGCCAATCTTGCTATATCCCTATTCAATAAACTTGTACTTCCATAATATATTGGCTTATGACAAGACAATATTTGATTGCCACAACCATTTGTTTTCAAACATTGCTCTTTGAGACATTTGGCTGCTCTTTGGATCCCCAACAAGTACCAACATGCCCCTGCAGCCTATTTTAGCATACATGTTACAGTAAAATTAACACGACGGTTACACATGGTAGTTAATTTCAATCATTGATTAAAGATTGAACGGTTGATATTATATAATCATTAATTATTATTTTTTTGAACAATCTCAGCCGTTATTTGATTAAAATTTGTAATTATGTGACACAATTAATTACAGTAGAAAATTACATTTTGTTAGTTAATAAATGGATTCCGTTATTTATTTAACTAAAAGTTTTCCAAATTAATAATCATGCTACACGGAACCCTGTGTGTTGCTCTCATTTATAAATAATATTATGTTTCATTCTTTACATCACTCATCCTCTTCTCTTCTCTCATATATTCTTCTCGGTTATTTAGATTGGACTATCCTCACTCTACGTGTAACTAAATTGCAACTGAAAAACAAAATCAGTTGAGATTTAGTAACTTACTCTTTGTTATTGCATCATTAATTCAACAATGTATAAATTAAAGAGTTGGAAAGAAAGGTGTGACTTACATGGGAAGCAACAAAATACGCGATCATGTTAAGGGCAATTCCCCACCAAACAGTTCCAAAAATATAGCCAGAGAGGTTTTGTGTGCGTCGTAGATGGCATACAGAGTGGTAAATTTTGGGAAGGTATTGAAAGAGAAATACAATCAATAATATTGTCATCACCAAAGTAACTGAACCTTGCTCCAACAAAGAAGGAATTCCTACCCAAAGCACAATCTGAAGAAGAAAAAAAAAAAGAAATTATTTTTCAAACAAAATATAATATTTTATCACACAAAGATGTTGTTATTAGTATTTGATTTTTAACAATCTACTCAAATGTTGTTATTGTATACCTTCCTTTTAATTTTCCCCCTTAAGATTTATTGTTAATCTGCACGACATATGTTGTGTTTTTTGTTTCTTGAAGATTGAAGACATTCTTCATGTTTTCTTTAAGAAAAATAGGTCTATAATGTACTAGTTTAAGCATATTAATAAGAAAGTTTTATTTTGAAAAACTTGTGCATTTAACATTACCCTGAATTTCCTTTTTAAATATGCTTAAAAAGAGTCCCGTGAATACTGTTTAACATGACTCTTTCTTTAATTATGAATTCTTGTTGCAAATTTGATGGAAAATTTGTAGTGAATGCTTGTCGATTTTATTCCTTTTGAGGAGGGGTGGAAACACGTTAATCCGTTTGGTTTGGTGATGAAAGTAAAAATGGGAGAAGGTTTGTCACTTAATTTTATTGGCTACCACTTAGACCAAGTGTAATGGTGGTGTTGAAATGAGTTTCAACCGCAAAAAATTGGCCAATGGGGTGTTGAACATGGTGTTGAAAATGACATGGAGGAGAGAAGAGTTGAAAGTTTTCAACTGTGTTGAACACTGACGGAGGGGACACATGGCGCTGCTTCATTTGGCCAAACAAGCGCGTGTGTTTCACGCGCCAACAGGGAGAGTGAGTTGCTGCAAAACGCGGAGAGAGAAGAAGAGATAGGACACGTGTGGCGCGCTGATATACTTTGAACTCAATTATTTATTCGCAAAATAATTTTTTATTTTTTTATTTTTTTACCAAAATTCATGATTTTTTTTTTTGAAATAGAGACTTGGTTCATTTGATTTGGACACAGAAAAAAAATGGATTTTTTCATTATATTAATCTTATTATTATCTTCCTATTAGTGTTAATCTTGAAGTATTAGTCTTTTTTTTAGTGAAATTGATCACAATAATCACTTCAACACCCAAAATTATTCTAATCATCCCAACAATAAAAATTATTTGTATCGTACTAAATTATTTAAATAATTTTTTTTATTAAAAAAACTAAAAAATAAATCGTTAATTTAATTTTAATCGATAATTATAATTTTATGTAATAATAAAAACAAAAATATAAATTTAAATAAGAATATGAAATAGAAAGTGGTGGGGTAGAGTGTTGAATGAAAAAACTATTGGAGAATGTAAAAGTTGAATGAGTGTCGAATGATTACGTAGAAGAGAGAGAAAATGATATGGAGTGTTGGGAAGTGAAAAAATGGTGTTGAATGATAAAAACCATTGTACATCTTCTTAAAGCATTTAGCGCTTGAGGTACAACATTATGTTAAGGGGAAACATGATTAATTTATATGTTCTTGTGGACCCATTTTTTATTTTTTAGTTGTAGTTCATAGGTCACGTAGAGAATAAATCTTTTTTTGTTCTCGTATGATTGGTGTGATAACTCCTTGAATTGTTTTCATGCAATCTAAGCTAAAAATTAAAGAATTTTTTTCCTTCCGTTGAATTTTTGTAAGTTGACTACATTTTGCAAAATAAATTCTAGTCAGATGTTGGATCAGATATTGTAACACATGTGAGTACAACATCTATCATACTCTGAAACACACTCTATTTACGCATGATATACTTGAAGATTTGTTTCTGAAATAAACTCATGCTTATCATGTACGTCAAGTCGCGCCTTGTTCTACAAGCTTCTAAAGGCGGTCTCACCCAGTTTTTTATTTTCCTAAATAGGTTGCAATATTTTAGGAAAACATCAAATTTATTTCAAGATTGTGTGAGCTGGACATCGCATATTGTATTATGAAGCCCTGAATTGCGGAACAAACCTATGTTAACTCAAACTATAAATATGAAGACTAAAACCTAGTTTAAAACCTAGTTTCAAACTACTAAAGTCTTATTTTACAAAGCGTGTGTTTTAGGGTTTTAGTGAGTTCATTGTTAATTGTGAGCTTTTCTTGTGTCACCTTGATGCAAGCTTAAGATTGTGTTATTGAGTTGTATTCTGTGAACTACTCCTAAGTTGTTAAGTACGTAGATTAGTTCTGTGATCGTATTCCTAAGCTTTTAAGCACGGACATCCGTTTGTGTTTTGAAGAGTGTCTTCACGACTGACTGTTGTTGTTTACAATCACTGGTTGTGTGATTGAGGGGAGTGAGACGGGGTCTCATATCTAGAAGTTCCCAGTTAGATTTAGCACAAATAGTAGCTAGGTGATAAGTTGTAAACTTGGATGTTTTTTTTTTTTTTTGAAGAAGCTAAATTAACCCATCCAAATTGGCGCCAGAGAGAATCGAACCTCAGATCTCAAGAGGAGCACACTCTCAGGTCCCAAGCCAATACCAATGCACCAACCCAAGTGGGTAACTTGGATGTTTGTTGTTGATTTAGAACTAATACTATTATAGTGGATTCATTCTGGATTGGTATCCTCCAGAGTAGGTGACGTTGCACCGAACTGGATTAACAAATTAATAAACTGCGTTATTTACTTTTCTGTTGTTTATCGTATATGTTGTTTTTCAGTGTGAACTGTGATAGTCAGGTGTTGGAACGTCTTTCTCAACATATGTCCACTGCGTGCCAGAATTTCACCTTCTTCTCCAAACTTTAAAGTATGTAATCTCAATAATTTCACACAATTTAAATCCCACTTTCTTATGAATTTAATTTGTATGCACCGTCAGTGTAAAATTATTTTACACATGCGTCCAATAATATACAGACACATCATGTATGGTATTTAAAAACACATGATGTGTCACATTCAGTAAATGAAGTGGCAACGCATTATTGAATATATATGTAAAAATCTTTACACCAACAATGCACAACAATTAAACTCCTTTCTTATTTTAAAATTTGAAATCAAATATTGAGTAATGGACAAAAACTACACGACATATATACGTACGATGTTCAGTGTGATGACTGTGAAGTATATTTCACGACCACGAATGAGTTGCTCTAAATGTAAACATCCAATTCAGTACTGATATTTTAGGGGACCATGGTTTGTTACCTATAATATAAAAATAATTAATTCTGATAAGACAGTATCGAATTTTGGTATCAACGTG
Source organism: Trifolium pratense (assembly GCF_020283565.1). NCBI lineage: Eukaryota > Viridiplantae > Streptophyta > Magnoliopsida > Fabales > Fabaceae > Trifolium > Trifolium pratense. Next base: position 25,097,446 of record NC_060065.1, read on the forward strand.
TGTGGCTCTCCATACATATAAAATATGCTATAAAATATTTTATGATAATAATTTGATTTTTTTTTTCTTTATAAGAAACAAGCACCATATACCATAAAAAAAAACAAAAAAAGACACAGGCAAGGCATGTTAAATTTCCATACATACAATACAAGTGCCGTGATGAGCTATCTTTTAATGATAATAACAAAAAACTCCCAACAAATTTTCTTTTCAAGCGAATAAAAACAAAATAAATAATTAAATGAATGAAATGATGAAATGTCATGGAATGAAACAAAAAGAAATTAAAGGCTCATGGGAAGGTGTTATGTAGGGACATGCATCATGTACTTAGGCTCATGTACTACTCTGTATACCTTGTTTGTTAGGTTAGAGTTCATCACATGCTCCATGAATTATAGTTCCTTTTTCTTTCCTCTCTTTTTCTATGTCATAGATCAATATTGTTTTATTGTCAAAACAAAAAATACTCACTTGATATAAGTCTCCATCGGGGTTTTTTTAACACATATTAAGAAAAGTTGGTAGTATAATAAATGTGTATTTTTTGGGTATTACAATTACTAAATTGTCTTTGATGAAAAGATGTATTTGTAATTAACATTTCGGATTTCAATGTAAAGGAGAGTTATGTTTGAAAAAGTAATAATAAATGTGTTTAGGGAATTGAAAAAAAACTTATATTTAGGGACAAAGTTTATCTTTGAAAATGTATTTATAATTAGGGACGGAGGGAGTACATCTTTGGTTTGGATACAATTTAGTGTTTGATTACCCGATATATATAATATGATAAGTTGATATTGTCAATTTATCTTATAATGACTCAGTAGTAAAAACAATTATTATGGAGTGAGACCTTAATTCAAAACCAGCAGGATGAGATAAAAAATTGTTCATTTACTCATATAAAATTTAGTTTAAATATAAAATAAAAATAAATTGATAATAAAATTTCAAATTTTTTTACGCAATAAAATTTTAAATTTAAGAATTATATGTAAGAAAAGAATTAAATTTTTTCATTTTATTTAAGCTAAAAATTTGATAGTCCGTTGAAATTTTTTAAAATAATTTTTAAAATAAATCTAAAATTAATATTAAAAATTAGAAAAATAAATATTTTTAATAAATTAATGTAATTTTTTCACAACTGGTTTAAAGGATTTTTTTCTAAAACAAAACTGATATTTCAATTATATATAATATATCATTATATGGTGTATCTCAATAAAATAATGAAATATTTGTCGAAAAATAAAATAATGAAATAATATATAATACTTTGTTTATTGCCTGATCCATAGAGTATCATGTTCATATCTTATCCTAAATCAGAAAAATTAAGCATATATGAATGATTGATTATGTGTTGAAATTAATTTGTCAAAAATGTTTTTATTTTTTTTAAGAGGTTCAAAAAAGTTATGTATAGTGATAAACCCACACTATACTTACTGACTCATATATTACATTAGAAGATTCATTCAAATAATGCATATACTTAATTTACCCCAAGCGTATATAAACATATTCAAAACAAACTTGCCTCAAATCATAAACTTATAGAAGGCCATACCATAGGAGAAGTAGCACATGGAGATGCAGCATGTCCTGACAACTTTCATCAATTATAATGTCCGCATGTAAGCAACGACATACAATCAACACCTATCTTCTCAGATTGTTTTGTTTTATTTTATTTTATTTTTCTTTTTTATGAAGGAAAAAAAAAACAAAAACTTATCGCTGAAAGGAACCTTATATAATGTGCCAAACTTCATAATTGACATGGATAACGTAGTTTTTTTTTTTTTTTTGACATAACATGGATAACGTAGTTTGAAGAAGAGAGTGTCGTAAAAGCATTATCGAAGAATATATACAATTTTAAATTATTATTTTATTTATTTATGAGAATTATTATTTGTTAGGATAAATTTTTAAAAACAAAAGACAAAAAAAAAAAAAAAAAAACAAACAAACAAACAGGACATTTGACCAATGAAGTTCCCACTCAATATTTATTTCTAACACTGGTTAAATTTGCATGTGAAGTTAATTTCTGAGTATCATATAGGAATATTTGGTTTATTCTCAATGATGGTTGATTTAATATCTCAATTCTTCAAGTATATATATTTTTTGGTTTATAATGAACTAGAAATTGAACTCAAGACCTATCAGCTATAACGTATTATCCAAACCCCTTACCTAATAATTATTGTTATTTTTGTATGGACCTAATAATTATTGGTGAGTGACGGATTTCATGTGAACTCTTATCATATATATAGTAACACCAATGCTATGTGTAGCACGACTAATTGATCACCAAAGATTCACAAATTGATTTCTCAACCAATTAACAAGGACATTTGCCAAAAAACATGGAGGCAAAGTGTGTAACAATATAATACATTTATATGACAGTCATTGTGAAAGAGTCGTGAAGCTATTTTGTCACATATGACAAAATTATTTCTATTAATATCATGAATTTTATAGTAATAATAACCAGAATATTTGGAAAAATACATATGCCAAAATTCACTTAAAAGAGTTATGCTATATGCTGCGAATTATATATATCACGATTTTATCATAGCACCAATTATACAAATGTTTAACAATTATATACACCCCACCCCCACCCTTCATATTTTCCTTAAAAGACCTGAGTTAATTGGACGATTTTTTACTGTTCAATTCATGAAATTTTGGGATAAAATACTTTGCACTAAATAGCACTACTAAAAATGACACTATTCTTTAATTTTTTGATAATAAAATGATACTGTTTTTTTTATTAACACTATTTTAATTGGAACTTTCTTAAGGTTTGCATTAAATGTATCTATTATTTAGAAGTATTATATGTACCAAACTATATAATAGTCATATATTGTCCATAAAAAGAACTATATGATAACCATATGTATTTCTTTTACTAAAAAAGTTAAAAATGAATTGATTCTCAGAGTTTACCAAGAGGTTAGGATAAACATTAAAATTGAACTTACAAGAAAAATATTTATAGACCAACTAATTACCATTTACCAAGGAACTTAAACTTACATTTTTTTGTTGGGTACGGTATGGACCAACTAATTACCAATTAAATCAACTTTTAATGGCACTCTTTAATTAATTTTTTTAGTAGACTTAATAAGCTTGTAAAGAACTTTATGTAAAATAAAAAATGCTTGTAAAGAACGTTTACAACAAAATTAAGCTTGTAAAGAAGATATTAACTTGCCTAAAAAAATTAAAATTCAAATAGACAAAAAAATGGAAGAAATTAAGTTCTGACCTGAGGTATTGGAAGAATAACGAAGAGGTCAAAGAAAAATCCCCGGCGGGACTTAAGATAACCAAGAGCGACGGAACAGCCAGCATCTGCGGTGGCCGAACTGGTGGCGAATGTTAATGAGCTGCGTTTGGCCGTCTTAAAACGGAGGAACATATTCCAAAGGTGCAAAGCATCAGTCATGCAACGGAGCACCGTAACTGTGACGGCGAACCAACCGTCGATGAAGAGACACATAAATGAGTCACTGATATTAAGAGCATAGAAGAACAGTGGGTCTACAAACAACCCTGCTGCACATACTAGTAAGAAGACTCTGTTCCATTCTTGCACCCATTTTGCTCTTGGATCCACAATTCTACTAATACCTGCAGAAGTTATTGAGCTTCTATAGTTCACAGGTTTCTGTTCTTCTTCTTCTTCATCGTCTTCCTCATCGGTGTGAGTCTCCAGCTCACTGTCGGTAATTGTGTCGTCTTCGTTGTCTGTGGTGGTGTCGTGCATGTGTGAAGCACGTGAGGTGTGTTGTTCAGTTGTTGTGGTGGCCATGAATGGATGGATATAGAGAGAGAGAAGAGTGTTAGGCAGGGATTTCTGTTTTTAATGGCAAATGTTGTTTGAGTTGAAATAACGGACACTAGCTAGGTACTATAATACGGGCTGCATAGTACTGGTAATGTAAAATGCCCCTTTGCTAAGATTTGTTTTCCCTAATGCGTGTCCGTTGGTTCTAAATTTTGATTGCGGTCGCAGATTTAGTTGTTATTGTAGTTGTTGCAATATGAAATAATTCTAAATTTTCATAAAACATGTATTTATCTACTAATTAGTAGAGTCTCAATTTTCCCTATAAATACAGATTGAGTTGAGAGGTGTTTCAAATACACATATGAGATATTGTTAAAAGTAAAACATTTTGTTAGATTTGACATAGATTGGAATTTGAGCTTCTACAATTTTAATTTTCAGTGAAAAGATTTAAATGAATATGATCGAAAATGTCTGATGTGGTTACGATATATGATCACACATGTGATTGAAAATCACACTGCAATTGTGGTGTAATGAGGTAAGCTATACGGACCACTAGCAATATTACAGCCACAATATATAACCATGTATATATGACTTTGTACAACAAATTTGTTAGTCTACATGACAAGTTTGCCTTGTCTCGGAGACTCTTTATATGAGTTTAGGAGGGGAAGAACGAGAGGAATTTGGGGGAAAACTTAAAGAATGGAGATATATAAAAAGTTTACTTTTCACTGAATGATTAATTGTTACTAATTTGATTCATCTCTAGTTCATCACTCTCCTTCCTTATCTTTAAAGCTAATTCAATTCCTCTACTCCAAATTCTCAAAAAGGTCTATTTGATATACAAATTTCAAGTAAAAGATATAAAATACATGACAAATACGAGAGATAAAATATGGCTTAATTAGTAAAATGACACCTTAAAGATATTTTTGATTTCACATTGGTCCCTTAAAGAAAAAAAGTTTGAATAGGTCCCTTAAAGAAAAAAAGGTCTGAATAGGTCCCCTAAAGACATCTCTGTTAATCAGTCTGGTCCTATTCAGACCTTTTTTTATGAACCAAATATGAACCAAACTGATCAACGGAGATGTCTTTAAGGACCTATTCGGACCATTTTTTTCTTTAAGGGACCTATTCGGATTTTTTTTTTTAAGGGACCAATCTGAAACCAAAAATATCTTTAAGGGACCATTTTACTAATTAGTAATTAACCCTAAAATATACATCATTTCTATTTTTTTTTCTTGTATAATATATTAGATAGACAATAGACAACACATATAAAATAATATAAATTTGAGTACAATATCCCTTACGATTGAGTTCAATTGGTTAATTACAAAGAAGAAAGATAATCAAGCGATTAAACAAAACTAGTTAAGCAACTCCATTAAAATGATGAATCATTAGAAAAATTATCAAAATTTGATTCACGAGTAGAACAACTCTTGGTTAAACATTATTTACCTCTAAAAAAACTCCAAATTAACAGAGAATCGATTAAATGTATTTTTAGTTTCATTCAAACAAGATGTTTTATCTCGTTTGATTTTTTTTTTTTTCAATCGAATTTTTTTCTCCATTCTTACCACTTCATTAGTATTACCTAGCTAATTTTAAGATTGTAGAATCAAAGAACTTATATGCATGCATCATAATACCGGTAGATAGTAAACTTAATAACAATTATTTGATGAGTAAAAAAAAAGAAAGTAATTGACGAGTACAAAAATTGAAAAGTATTTTATATAAAGACTTAAAAGTAAAAACTGTCCACTTTTTTATAATATTTAAATAAAATATGTTTTACAAGAATGAATTACATTATATTAACATTTGTAATATATATATATGGTTTTGGCTAACATGGAAGACTTTATCAAGTCTTCCATGGTGCACAAGTTGCCCATATTATTATAACGAATACGAATTTTACAAAATCGACCGTTGGATTGAAAGTTTATATCGTATAGATCATCCATCATTTTTTAAAAAAAAATCGAAATTCGTTTGATATGTTATTGAAACCAATCAAGATTAACGGTATACAATAAAAACTCATAAACCGTTAATTTTGATGAGACTCAATAATATATCAAATGATTTTTCAATTTTTTTAAAATAAATTATGGATGATCTATACAATATAAATTTTCAATCCAACGGTCGATTTTGTAAAATTCGTATTCGTTATAATAATATGAGCAACTTGTGCACCATGGAAGACTTGATGAAGTCTTCCATGTTAGAATTATATATATATATATATATATATATATATATATATATATATATATATATATATATATATATATATATATATATATATATATATATATATATATATATATATGAAAAATACAATATATTTTTCTGAACAAGAAAAATATAATATGTTAATGTGACGACCAATCATTGAAGATAAGAATACAATCAGGGACGGACATAAGGGGGGGCAAGTAGGGGCTGAGGCCCCCCCTCTTGTCATAATTTTTTTTTCATATACTTATTCTTGATATATACTATATAAATTGATATTTGAGAATTCTGTTAAAAGTTAGTAACGACCGTTTGATGCAAAACATGCACCCACAACACAACATAGTAAGTAATAATTTGCTTTAAAATATTTTAATAATATATATTATAGACTATTAAAGTTCAAATTCAATTAAGTTAGTTCTGATTGTTTGCTACAAGTGAAAGATTATTTTCTTGTTATGAAGATTGTGAAAAATAGGTTGAGAAATAAGATAGAAAATGAATTTCAAACTAATTAATATGATTCAGTTGTTGATGAAGTTTATGATAGAGAGCAATGTCGTGTTCGTGTACAATTAATGTAATGTATTTTTTATTAAGCATATTTAAGTAATATTATAATTATTATGATTTATTTAATATTTATAATTTAATTATTCCGGCCCCCGTTTTATAGATTCCTGGATCTGTCTCTAAATACAATACAATTATTTTTTGTATAAAATTTTGTGAAATTATAATTAACTATATATAAAATGTATTTCAGTGGGTGCCATAAAAAAAATCTGAACAAAGTATTGACCGTGGTGAAATTTTTTAACTCTAATGAATTTAAAAGATAATATAAAATTCGGGAGGGTTTGGAAGCACTTGATGCCGGAATTGATCTCCAAATCGAATTAAACTGTTGATGAAAAAAAATATGAAACTTAGATTAGTCATGTGTTTTCAATAATAGCTTTACGATTGGTCAAATTTGTGAGTTTTTATGGTGGAATGGGTCGTGGCTCACATCAATCTATCCCTAATATCGCCATTGGTTATACGAATTTACCAGTGACATTCATAATTATTAAATTATCTTCTTTGATGGATGTTAATAACTAGGCTTAATTAGTAAAATGGTCCCTTAAAGATATTTTTGGTTTCACATTGGTCCCTTAAAGAAAAAAAATGTCTGAATAGGTCCCTTAAAGAAAAAAAGGTCCGAATAGGTCCCTTAAAGACATCTCCGTTAATCAGTTTGGTCCTATTCAGACCTTTTTTTAGGACCGAACTGATTAACGAAGATGTCTTTAAGTGACCTATTCGGACCTTTTTTTTTCTTTAATTGACCTATTCAGACCTTTTTTCTTTAAGGGACCAATTTAAAACCAAAAATATATTTAATGACACGATGCAAGTGTAGCAATAAAAACATAAAGCAATTAATAATGGAAGAAAATATATAACACGTCGTCACTACTCACTTCACATGTTTTTCTGACTTTGATCATAACAAGGATGTCCATCCATATGAAAGAAATAAGTACTCCCTCTGTCCCAAAAAGAATGACCCAGTTGACCGAAACACGCATGCCAATGCATAACTTTGGCGACTAATATCTTTAATTGTATAATAGTAAAAATTATAAAAAATTGATATTTTGAAAATACTCATCGAGACGAATCTAACAACATCTTATATGTTAATATTTATTTTTATTTATTAGTAGAAAAATATGGTCAAAACAATATATATGAATAGTGCATATATTCAAAATGGGTCATTCTTTTTGGGACGGAGGGAGTACTATGTGATAGAAACTTTTGTTTTATTTAGAGATTAATTAAGAACATATATTTTTTCCCACTTGTATGTGTGAATTTGACCGGAGTTTCTCCACTTTTGTGGAATTGATGACCGAAGATTTACTATATGACAAGTGGCTTTTCTACAATAAAATTTCACACAATTTTTACGCAGTTTTAAATCAGGACAATCAATCTAAAATTAATGTTTGAAATTGTTTTATACTAATTCTTTAAGATGTAATTTAAAATGAATAGTTGGAACTTACTATATACTAGGATCCGGACCCGAGCCAAGCACAGGTAAAAAATATATTTATAAAAGAGTTAAAGAAATTTTTCATCTCTATAAATATTTTAAATTTTATTTTTAGTGTCTATATTCTTTTTAGCATATTTTAGTCCTTTAAATATTTTTTGTCATAATATTTGATTCTTGCTTTTAAGTCAACTCATGTGCACTCTTTATATTTCTGAAAGAGTTTTTGTATTCATATTTATATTGTTATAAGAATCTCTCCTATCAAAATTTTGAATTTTTTCATAGTCATATTTATTAAATATATAGAAATCTATCTTGCAAATTTTTAATTATTTTTTAACATGGGATGAGTTAAATATCAATTTTTAACGTTGCGACGCTTACACTACAAGAATTATGTGAATTTCCTATAAAAGTTTCTGAGGAAAATTGATTCATCCCGTAAAGCCAAGCATTTCCGAGGAAAGTTTCGTAGGAAACCACTTGTCAGAATAGCGCGCTTTTCCATAATCATTTTCCTAGGAACGTTTCGTAGGAAAACAGTTTTGATGAAGGCAAAATGCTTTCCTAGGAATATTTCGTCGCTAAACGTTTTTACTGCTTTGACAAGCTGACAGCTTGCAAGGCTGACCGTTCTGCACACTAGTAAATTGGTGAGACAATTAAATTTACAGTTGAGTATTAATTATATTGGTGAGTAGAATTAATTTACCATGAATTGTATATTGACACACCAAATTAACGTGTTCAGCTAGCACCTCACAAAAAAACTTCCTCTTATTTCTTCTGATAAAAAAAAATAAAAAAATTGCATGCTTAATTTTCACTAATCCAACAGCCGCCCAAAGTAATAATACACTACTTCCAATACCTCTATCCTTTCAGTTTTCTTTTTTCCTTTTTTTCCAAATTCCATAAAAATCTTTCTTCTTAATTATTCCTACACACATTATACCTATTCGATATTCTCATTCCTTTTTTCAATTCCAACAAATTCAAACCTATAAACCCTTCAGATTCATTCAATTTTTTCGCCATCACACTACTCATTACCCAATTCCCATGTCTGCTCTGTTTCTTTTAGTTTGTCTCCCACAATTTTTCTCTTCCTCATACTATATGTTTTTAATCATTGCAGTTGGAGTTTGTTCTTCATCCCCTTGATTTTTCTCTTCTGTTTTTTCCTTTCTAATTAGTCTTTTGGATCTTATTTTTTCTTGAATAAAGTATACATTTTGATTTTGAGATTCTACTTCCCATTTGCAAACTGCCATTATTGAAAAAATAATTTTAACTATGTGATTCTGATATTTGGCAGGTTGAGTTGTGTGAGCTTTAAACGGTATAGCAACTATGGTGGTGTGTAAAGTTGGGTCGATTCATGTCCTCCTTCATCAAGTGATTTGTGCATTCTCCTTATTGCAGATTTGGACGTAATTTTTTTGAGACTCTTCACTTTAAATTTTTGGGTATTGGGTTGAAGTCCAACTTGTTTCTTCCTCCTTTTGTTACTTTGGTATGTCATCAACCTGATATGTATAACAGAGTAAATCTAATACATTTGGTAGTTGCTTTTTTCTTTTGTTTCCAATTAAACGCATGTTGCACTTTAAAGCATCGATTTTTCTCCCACTAAACACATGTAACACGTTTTGTCCTAGCATTCTAATTCAAAAGTTCTTTTTTTTTACGCAAAGTTTCTTTTTTGAGCACCCCAATCTTTGTGAGAAATTTCATATTTGTAATCGGGACTACAAGATTAATACTTTCCAGGTTTTAAAATATTGTCACAGTTTAACGAAGTTGAATTTTCAGCTATAACTACAACTCTCAACCATCCGATCTGAATAGCCGGTTGAAGTTGCTTTAAAGTCCAAATGTTAATCCAAATTAACACTTACTATCTTTCAACAATTCAACTATGATGAAGGCTATTTTAATTTATTTATTTTTATCTTTAAATGATATTTCTCTGCCTATATGTACATACCTATTGGAAGTGCTATTTGGGGAGATCCAAACCCCTTAAAAATGATGCGGCTCAATGGATCCATAAAATAACTCTTAGGTACCTAAGTGATCAAAATTGAAATTGCTCATACAATATTTAAGTGTGTTACCTTTATTTTCAACTAATTTTATTGTACTATTTTCATATGAATTTCTAGACTTGCTTCCATTACAATAGGATTAAATTTGTAATCAAATTTTGTGGCAGTTATGTATCTCTAGAAGTGGTGTTAATGGGATTGCTTCTAATTTAGTAGTTTGATAATTTGCTTGAAACGATGTTGATGTCCATTTTAAAACTTAGTTGGATCTATTATTGAGTTGGATGTTTCTTTGTCGGTCCATTTACTTTTGTATTGACTATATAAGTGGTTTATCTTTAATTTTTTCAACCGATTTGATTTCATACGTATGAGTCAGTAATTGAATTCATGACCACTTGCTTAAAAGTCTTAATACTTTTATGATTCGAACTTTGAGTATCTAATTAATGGGGAAATGGATTATGTACAGTTCAATTTTCGATGCACTTATTTTATAGCTGTCCAATCACAATCGGACGGTTTAAACAAATGAAGTCATTTTATAGCCGTCCGATCATGATCGAACGGTTTAAACAAACGCAATCATTAAATACAGTCCTTAAATCATGACCTTTCAATCTTGATCGGACAACTATAAATAGCGTAACTGCATGACTGCACCAAAAAATCGAATGCATGGAATCCAGGATACAATTAATTGGCTCAACAATGTACTGCAATCTATCAACCATGTGAACCTATGAACTTTATATTTTTTTTAACTATATTATCACTTTTGTCTCTAAATATAAGGCCTCATTGAAAAAATTAGGAAGATTAAGAAAGTTGATTAAGGTCTTATATTTAGCAACCTATGAACTTTGAATGGGATCTTTAGAAAAGGTACAAAGAAAAATTTGAAGAGATTCTTATATTTAGAGACGAAAGTAGTATCATTTAATTAATAAATATGCCCTAGCACAAATGTCAACAAATAAATTATTTGACTGAAGTCAAGTATTTAATAAGTTTTCTTCAAAACTAATCATTTAAGAGAACATGTTTTCAATTTTTTCCATAAACTATATGATTATGATCTTCACAATTCCAACTGATTATTGTTAGTTACAACCTTTGATAACTTTTTTTTTTTAGAACGAAGTTGAGGATCGAACCTACGACCTCTAACATACTATTTAAACACTTCGCCAAATATTATTCTTACATATAATTTAATCTTCATTTTAATGTAAGATAAAAACCAATGTTTTAAAAACCGGACCGGATGTCGAACCGTTGTGGCCTCCGGTTCATGGTTCAATCGGTTCGACCGTTTTAGAAACGTTTGAACCGGATAATAAATAAATAAATATATAATAAAATATAAAATATATATTTCAACATCAAACTCAAATTTCAATAGTAAAAAAAATAAAAAATACAAATGTCTATTTCACTAACCCACATTTCAAGAAGACATGGCCCAAACCCATTACACTAACCCTAGATATAAAAGAAAGTTGCAAACTCACATACATATGCCAAAAGAATGAAAATACATTGAAAACACAGCCACCACTATCTATCTCTTCTCAAATTCATCTCTTCTTCTTCCTCTCCCTCTTCTCTCTCTAACCATTAACATGAATTAAAAAACAACAACACAAATAAATGGTTTCTTCATCTTCACTTCTATCAAAAACTTCTTTCAATTTCATTCAAAAACATCTTCCAATTTCATTTATTCTTTCACTTCCATCAAATACTTTTGAGATTCTTGGATCTTATGAGAGAGTGAAAAGGGAATTAAAGATTTCAAATCAATAAATCTGAAAATAGAAAAAAATAATAAATATTGGAATTTTAGTGGAAAATAGAAAATGAAACAAAGAAAGGTCTTTCTTTGAAAGGACAAAGATGATGTTTCAGTGTTTTCACGCGTGTTCAATTTCAGCAAAAAGAAAAATAAAAATGGATTTTTTTTAAAAAAAATTCGTTTTTTTTTAAGGGAGTTAAAAACCGGCCGGTTTTGCCGGGTTCCCGGTTCACCGGTTTTGCCGGTTCTCACCGGTTCATGCCGGTTCTCACCGGTTCATACCGGTTCACACCGGTTTTTTATCGGTTCCACTGACTAGCGGTTTTGGCTAGTCATCCGGACCGTTGAGGTGCCCGGTTCACGGGTGAACCGGTCGAACCGGCCGGTCCGGTTTTAAAAACATTGATAAAAAGTATTAATTCTTTTGTCGAAAAAAAAAAACTATTAATTCTAAACTATTTTAAAAATGAAATGTATTTTCAAATTAATAAATTTCTAATTTATGTGATTTTTTTACATATATTTCAAATAAAATACAATCTCTATATAATTTGCCCGTGCATCGCACGGGTAGAAGTACTAGTTATCATTAGTAATAAAAATGTTAGCAGTTGATAAAATAAATGTGCTATAAAAATGTTTGTTAATAAAAAAAATATAATAAGTAACTACATACTATGCGGACTAAAAAAAATTATCATTTTTGGAAAAAAAAATATAGTTGGTAAAAATATAAGTATATTATAATTTCTGCAGACTAATTTGATTTAATGTCAATGATGCAGTAGATGGATCAATATATTTCTCTTCGAAGTTGGATGTATGATAGAAAAATTCCGGGTAAACGGTCGGTTAAAGCCGTTTTATGGATGGAGTTGAAGAATTTGTTACTTACGCGATGTCGCAAGATATTGTTAAAAGCGAGGGAGTGATATAAGATGTCTGTGTCTTAAATGTTTGTGTGGGTCGATTCTGAGTCAAGAAGAAGTCATAAATCATTTAGAGAGGGTTGGGTTTATGAATGATTATTATCAAGGTTGTCAGAACCGGACCGGCCATTAAACCGGCATACTTAACGGTTCAAGGTTCAATTGGTCAGACTGAGGTTGAACCGGGTCGGACCGTTTTTAATTAAATAAATATTTATATATTTTAAATAATATATAAAATAATATTAAATAAAAAATTATACTATTTTTTTGTTACATTAGAGCTAATAAAATTTGAACATAGAACCTAATGTAATTTACTATTTTATATTTTTAATTGTTATATTAAATAGTGTTTAACTCTTATAAAAAAAAATTAGGTTTAATTATGTCATATATATAAAACTACCTTCCGTAAAAGTAAAAATAAAACATAGGAGATTGTAATGTTTGTTTTTAATTGGGCTTGTAATGTTACTTGGGCTAATAAAAAAAAATAGTTTTATCTATATTTGTCCAAACCCAATTGTAAGTTGTAACCCTAATTATATAATTGAAGATTGGTGCAAGGTGTGCCGCCAGCTTTGTTTCTTAATTTCACAATTCCAATAACCATTGCTCATCTTCATCTACTTCTTTTGGTTCTAACTTTTGCAAATATCATTATTTTGTTGTTTTCTTCTTCTTCTTTTTTATATATTTCTCTAAAATATTTATTTTCTTCCATAACTTGATGGCTTAAGGTTCCATGGTAAAATACCTTCAATCTTGGTTTGTAATGTACTTTCTTCTTCTTCTTCTTCCTTTTCAACCATGAATGCAGAGATTAAGTGGAAAAGTGTGAAAATAAAATAAAATTGCAGAACCGCTAAACCGCCCGGCCGGTTCACTGGTTTGTTCCGGTTCGAACGGTTTTTTATCGGTTCATTTCCTGTCTGTTTTTCAGTCGAAACCGAACTGCATCTAAGTCCGGTTCACGGCCCGACCGGTCCGACCGGCCGGTCCGGTCCGGTTCTGACAACCTTGATTATTATGTGTGGAGACATCATGGTGAACAAGAGCCGTTAAATATTAATACTCAATTTGATGTTAATACACACGCTTCGAGCAGTGGAGGGCCTGTAACGACCCAATTTTCATGTTATTATTTTTATGTGTTAAAATATTTTATTTAACGTGGCATTTTAATTAAGTTAATAACTAGGGTTATTTATCGAGTACTTTAGTTATTAAGCGAGTAGAGTGAGTTAACGCGTTATTGGGCCAAGCCAATTGGGCTTGAGGCCCAATGGGCCTTGTGAGTGTGAGGGGGCGCCCATAAGGGCATAGTGAGGAAGAGAATTCATTTCTCATGTTCTTTGTGTTCTTGAAGAGAGGAGAAGAGAGAGCTTGAGGAGCTAGGGCAAAGGGAGAGCTAGGGATTCGAGAGCTTCGTCGTGTTTTCTTCGAATCCAGGTAAGAGAGTAGATTTCATATTCGTGGGTGACCCGAGGAAGGGGAGAATGTCGATTTCTCCTCACCCGAACTTCCTCCACCCCATTTTCGTTTTAGCTTAGATCGGATTTTCTTGATGGAATTCGTTCCTAAGGTTCTTAATATGTTTAACATGCTTTTAACATGATTAATGAACGAAAATAATAGATAAAAACGAGTTTTATAACAGATTAAACTCAAGAACTTTGTGTTCTTGAGAGTTTTGATGAAAAAGTGTCAATCCTTACTTTTTCGATGTTTAAGAGGTAGATCTGAGAAATGGACTGTCCTTTTGTGTTTATCTATGTTTGTTATGTGTGAATACAAACTCTTTTGGGATTTATAACATGAAAAATGGGATTTTTGGGTGATTTGGTGTAGAAATCGCAATGTTTTGAACTGTCCTGACAGGAGGGGTTCGCTCAGCGAACGTGTGGCGAACAGCTCGCCACAGCTCGCCATGAGCAGGGGACTTGCTGGTGAGGTTCGCCATGTCTCGCTGAGCCTTCGCTCAGCGAATAGTTCGCTGAAGCTCGCCAAAGCTCGCTATGAGCAGGTGACTTGCTGGTGAGGTTCGCCATGTCTCGCTAAGCCTTCGCTTAGCGAAGGCCTCTGTGACAGCAACTTTTGATAATTGTTTTAAGTGCAATTAGGCACTTGTAACATGGATTTAAGGTATCCTAACATGCAATTAGGTGTTTATAACCATGATTAATTGTATTGTGATGATAGTTGTTGATTTTATGTGTGAAATATAATTGTTGTTGATTGTGTTGATGATGTTTGTTTAAATGTCAAAGAAGTATATTAAGGTGTTAATCAACTTAATAAAGAAGGATATTAGAGTATGTTATTCTAATAAAGAAGTATATCGAATTATGATATTCGATAAAGACGGATATTAAGGTATTGATTATCTTAATAAAGACGAACGTTGGATAGTGTTCCACGTTATTGTTGATGGGCTATATGCCATAATTGTTGATGAATATATTCATGAGTTTTGAGTGCATGCATCATGAATATTTAGGGATATTGGCTTGTCCAATAAAGAAGGATATCGAACTATATTTGTTTGATAAAGAAGGATATCGGAGGTGAGATACTCTGATAAAGACGATGGTACCACATGCATTAGAGGTGTCTAGAGGACATAACATGAATGTGAAGCATTAGATTGCATTAGGGATTTTGTGTGCATTTTATGATAAATGATGTTTGACACATACTTGGTAAATGTTGATTGTTAATCCGTATGTGAGGAGCAGAGTCCGTCATGACTATAAAATGAACAACGCAGGGTCCGTCATGACCATAATCTGAACAATGTATTTGTTAATGTTTTGGTATTGTCCGAGACGACGTGAAACTATATGTTTGGTGTATTTTGTGAATGATTGATTATGTGATAAATGAAGTATATGCATGATATATGAATATGCATGAATGATGGTGAGGTATATGTATAATGTATGATTATGCATGTTTTTATGAAGAAGTGTCTAAGTACCATTTACTTACACTTATATTTTGAGTATGTTGTCTAACTCTCTTTTATGTGTTATGTGCTGGATCGTTGGGGGTCCAGATTTACAGGTTTTGTGGTATTCGATGTCGAGTCGTCGGTGAAGCTCTGCTCTGATTGTGACACGGGAAAGGGTTTTATATTGTATATAAAGTCTACTGTCTAGGTTGTTTTGTATAATCAATAAATACATTATTTGATTCAAAGATTTGTATAAACACTATTTTTACTAATTAATTACATTAGTATTATTTTGATAGAGGAGTGTAATACTCGAACCGATATTCAATAAATTAAATGTGATTTTCCGTTGCGTATTTTGAAAAAGATTTTACTAAAGGTAGAAATATATAAATAATGGGTTTGGGTGTTACAATTGGTATCAGAGCCCCGTTGTCTTCGGACTGTGTGGGTTATGTGTCGATCAGAGCAGGTCTGTGCAGTCAGACCAAGTGAGTGTTGTGTGTCAGTCGTGTTTGTCTAACAATTTTGTTGTGTTTGTTTTGTGGAATCACTTATGCTGTTCATTTAGGAACTATGAGTGGTGTGAATTGGATTAATCGATCCATTCTTTTGTTGAGTAGTGGTGTGAGTGCTATACTTCTATGTTTATAATAGTTGTATATGCTTAGAGTTTAACCTTTGTGTAGTTTAAACTTGGTTGATTGATGCTTATTTGCTAATTGTTGATGATCCGGCATGATGTAAAACTGCATGTGACGATCCGACATGATATAAAACTGCATGTGGTAATGATTTGAAATAATTTTAAAAACTAATATTATTTCTTGAAGATTTTGGTGAAAATATAGAGTTATTTTCTTTTGGGTAAGTGAAAATTAAATTTTCAAAATGGTGAGAAGAGTAGGATATTAATGTGTCCTGGTATGTGTTTGTTATATGTTTGTTTATGACATGTGCTAGATGATTACTAGGCATTTGAATTGCTATGCGTTTATGAGTAAAAACATGAAGATCTCATAAATTCTATGTTGTGATTGTTGATGCATGATTCTAATTGTACTTTCGAGTCTATAATGATGTTATATGCTTGATGTTTTGGATTTTGTGGATTAGTGAGTCGAGAAAACGAGAGTTTAGTGAGCGTAAGTTCAAAACCGTAGCAGAGCACCCAGATTTTTGGATGTGCTCGCTAGGCGAAGAATGAACCTCGCTGAGTCTCGCTAAGTCTTGCTAAGTCCTGTGAATGTTTGTGACTTGTCTCGCCGGGAGCTCGCTAGCTTTTGCTAAGCGAGGGAGCCAGACAAGAAATTTTATTTTGTTGATGTCTTGTCCTAAGTTAATTGGATGTGAGATTCTTGCCTTCTTGTGTTTACTAGGGCTAGGATAAATGTGAATATGAATTGTTGCTATGCAATGTTCATTTTTCTTGTGTTGTTTTGATTTCCTAACTTTGAGAAGTGAGGGAAGTATAGGTTACTTGAATGCTTGCATGAATTTGTGTTAGTGTTTAGGTATCGTGGGTTAGGTTTTGTCCCTTGTATGCGACATGCGTGTAAACGATGTCGATACTAGTTTCTTCTTAGGGAGAATATGTTTAGAGACGATAGAGCCATTAGGTGTGAGCACCGGAAGTTCTAGTGGAAGAGTACGAGTGAGTTTGAGATAAGTGGGGGAGAAGGTTATATCCCTCCGAGATGTTTCGAACGTGAGAAGATGAGATGAGTAGAGATGTTCTTGAAACGGAATATTCAGGAATTGGCGACGTTGTTCGAAGTGGAATGAATGGGCGCAACAAGTTGTGAGAAACTACTAGAAGGGAAGTTGTCAGACCAAGTGTTTTGCCGTGGGGCGTTAGTGAGATTGGTTAAGTGAGATGAAGAGTATTCGGAATGATTGGAGATCGTGTGTTGCACTAAAAGTATGGAGGCGTGTTTTGTGGACCAAAGTTGAAGTACCTATTTGATCGAAATGAGTCGAATGTGAGGAAGAGGGAGTGATTAAGGTTCTTGGAGAGGTGATGATTTTGAAGTAAGTTGTCATCCAAGTTGATCGGATGTTGTAGCGGATTCTTGAGTAAGAAGTTTTACGTGAGTCGTGCATTTGGTAGTAGGTTGAATTGGTTGAACAATTTGGAGTTCTAAGTCTAGTGTGTGAAGTAATTTTCATAAGAGATGTGAAGATTAGTGAACCGTTGGTGTTCATTAATCGATGAAGGGAAGTAGGTTTTAAAGTAGATGAGAATGGAATTGCGAAATATCATAATAGGATTGGTATGCTTGTTGAATCATTGGAAGTAGGATAACGATTCGAAGGATTTTGCGAGAGGCTTGTCGAAGAAAAAGTGATTGGATTTGGATAATGACAGGGCAATTTGTGTCGAAGTTGAATGAGATCCTAGAAGTGAAGATGAAGCTAAAAGAGAGGTATCATTTTTGAATGATGAAGAATAAGGAAGTTAGCCGTTGGAGAACGTGTTGAGAATGAGTAGTATGAGGTCATGTTGGAAGTGACTTGTGTTAGGTGAGAATTTGCGAAAAGGATTATCGCACATGTAAGTAGATGTTGTGTTTTATCACATATAGTGAGGAGTTGAAGACGATGCCTAAAGTAAGTGTCGGAGTGCATTTTGTAGTGCCCAAAAGATAAGAGTGAGTAAGTATTTGCTAAGGAATTTGGATTCATGGAATGGAAGAGTCGGTGGAGACTAGTGTTGTTAGATGCATCGTGGATGTTGATGAGGTATGGTCACAATCGGTGACAGTGAAGTAAAGGATTTTAAATTGTTTCATCATGGATGATGGGACGGTAGTGATTTGGCGAATAAGAAACCGATGGGTGAATAAACGGAGAAGATTATGCTTGTTGCAATGCAAGATGATGAGGAACATCGATAGATGGATTATGGGCAAATTGAAGATGTCGTTTGGAATCAACGAGATAGAGGTTATGATTGTTCGGAGAACTAATTTTGGGCGGTAGCCTAATTTTGAAGTGGCGAATTGCTAAGGGATTAAGGAGAAGTGGTATTGGAAAATGTTTGCGTTAAGGAATGCAAATATTGGTTGAGAGATTACTTGGGAACAGAGTAGTCGTATTGGATTCGACTCAATGAGAGAAAAGGAATTTGACGGTTGGAAATGATAATTTCTAGGATGTGTCAATGAAGTTTGAGAATGATGGTCATCAAGTGATTGTTGGAATTGAAATATCGAGTGATAAGTTGGAATAAGATTCGAATATGAATAAGTGATGTAACACGGTTAAGTGATTCATGAGGGAATCAGAGACTTATAGGATTTGTGGAGTTATGGAGTATTCCACGGGAGTATCTTTCGGAGAGTTTGATTGTTTGTACCTGTTTTGGAGTAGAGTTGTGAGTACCGTAGAATGTGAGTCTGTGGATGTTTAGTGCGGAGTGGATGTTTTAGCGGTTTGATAAGAATGGTTTATGTCGATATCATGATTGTTGACTATCTATCGACAAATTGAGGAACTGGCCGTCCTTGATCTCTTGTTGATAAATGGACAAAAATTGTGTTGGATGGGATAAATTAATTTTGTCAAACTTGGTAATGTGCAGTGTTTTGAACGTTTCGTTGGAGGGTCGGATACAGGAGTTATCCGGAGTTGTTTTAGTAGCGTAATTTTCGAGGGCGAAAATCTTTTAAGTGGGGGAGAGTTGTAACGACCCAATTTTCATGTTATTATTTTTATGTGTTAAAATATTTTATTTAACGTGGCATTTTAATTAAGTTAATAACTAGGGTTATTTATCGAGTACTTTAGTTATTAAGCGAGTAGAGTGAGTTAACGCGTTATTGGGCCAAGCCAATTGGGCTTGAGGCCCAATGGGCCTTGTGAGTGTGAGGGGGCGCCCATAAGGGCATAGTGAGGAAGAGAATTCATTTCTCATGTTCTTTGTGTTCTTGAAGAGAGGAGAAGAGAGAGCTTGAGGAGCTAGGGCAAAGGGAGAGCTAGGGATTCGAGAGCTTCGTCGTGTTTTCTTCGAATCCAGGTAAGAGAGTAGATTTCATATTCGTGGGTGACCCGAGGAAGGGGAGAATGTCGATTTCTCCTCACCCGAACTTCCTCCACCCCATTTTCGTTTTAGCTTAGATCGGATTTTCTTGATGGAATTCGTTCCTAAGGTTCTTAATATGTTTAACATGCTTTTAACATGATTAATGAACGAAAATAATAGATAAAAACGAGTTTTATAACAGATTAAACTCAAGAACTTTGTGTTCTTGAGAGTTTTGATGAAAAAGTGTCAATCCTTACTTTTTCGATGTTTAAGAGGTAGATCTGAGAAATGGACTGTCCTTTTGTGTTTATCTATGTTTGTTATGTGTGAATACAAACTCTTTTGGGATTTATAACATGAAAAATGGGATTTTTGGGTGATTTGGTGTAGAAATCGCAATGTTTTGAACTGTCCTGACAGGAGGGGTTCGCTCAGCGAACGTGTGGCGAACAGCTCGCCACAGCTCGCCATGAGCAGGGGACTTGCTGGTGAGGTTCGCCATGTCTCGCTGAGCCTTCGCTCAGCGAATAGTTCGCTGAAGCTCGCCAAAGCTCGCTATGAGCAGGTGACTTGCTGGTGAGGTTCGCCATGTCTCGCTAAGCCTTCGCTTAGCGAAGGCCTCTGTGACAGCAACTTTTGATAATTGTTTTAAGTGCAATTAGGCACTTGTAACATGGATTTAAGGTATCCTAACATGCAATTAGGTGTTTATAACCATGATTAATTGTATTGTGATGATAGTTGTTGATTTTATGTGTGAAATATAATTGTTGTTGATTGTGTTGATGATGTTTGTTTAAATGTCAAAGAAGTATATTAAGGTGTTAATCAACTTAATAAAGAAGGATATTAGAGTATGTTATTCTAATAAAGAAGTATATCGAATTATGATATTCGATAAAGACGGATATTAAGGTATTGATTATCTTAATAAAGACGAACGTTGGATAGTGTTCCACGTTATTGTTGATGGGCTATATGCCATAATTGTTGATGAATATATTCATGAGTTTTGAGTGCATGCATCATGAATATTTAGGGATATTGGCTTGTCCAATAAAGAAGGATATCGAACTATATTTGTTTGATAAAGAAGGATATCGGAGGTGAGATACTCTGATAAAGACGATGGTACCACATGCATTAGAGGTGTCTAGAGGACATAACATGAATGTGAAGCATTAGATTGCATTAGGGATTTTGTGTGCATTTTATGATAAATGATGTTTGACACATACTTGGTAAATGTTGATTGTTAATCCGTATGTGAGGAGCAGAGTCCGTCATGACTATAAAATGAACAACGCAGGGTCCGTCATGACCATAATCTGAACAATGTATTTGTTAATGTTTTGGTATTGTCCGAGACGACGTGAAACTATATGTTTGGTGTATTTTGTGAATGATTGATTATGTGATAAATGAAGTATATGCATGATATATGAATATGCATGAATGATGGTGAGGTATATGTATAATGTATGATTATGCATGTTTTTATGAAGAAGTGTCTAAGTACCATTTACTTACACTTATATTTTGAGTATGTTGTCTAACTCTCTTTTATGTGTTATGTGCTGGATCGTTGGGGGTCCAGATTTACAGGTTTTGTGGTATTCGATGTCGAGTCGTCGGTGAAGCTCTGCTCTGATTGTGACACAGGAAAGGGTTTTATATTGTATATAAAGTCTACTGTCTAGGTTGTTTTGTATAATCAATAAATACATTATTTGATTCAAAGATTTGTATAAACACTATTTTTACTAATTAATTACATTAGTATTATTTTGATAGAGGAGTGTAATACTCGAACCGATATTCAATAAATTAAATGTGATTTTCCGTTGCGTATTTTGAAAAAGATTTTACTAAAGGTAGAAATATATAAATAATGGGTTTGGGTGTTACAGGGCCTACGGAGTGTCAAAATTTCGGACGGATGGAAGATATGGTCGGTGACGCTCTTGGGGTGAACCTTGGTTGTATATGGTTTTGGACCTTCAAAGTATATATACCTTGTATTTTGAAGTGTTCCGATTTTTTAATAAATTCCTTTTTTGCTTTTTCAAAAAAAACTTTGGCTTTGTATTCATATGTAGCTATTGCATAAGGTGAGACTAAAGTGTATTGTTTGTCTTCGCGTTAATTACGAATTTCACATTTTTTTGGCGCAAATTTGAAAATTTGAAATTTATTAGTGCAAATTTGAAAAATTTTGGCGCAAATTTAAAAATTTGAAATTTTTTGGTGCAAATTTAAATATTTTAATTTTTTTAGGCGCTGCTTTTTGAAATTTAAATTTGGTGCATTTGTTTAAAAAAAATCGAATTTGGCGCCTTTTTTGAAATTTCAATTTAATAATTGTTTTTATAAAAAATTATTTAAAATTATAATATTTAAATTTAAATTGAAATTATTTAATTTTTTAAAATATTAATTATTTCCTAGGAAAACATCCAATTAAATATTATAAACGTTTCCGACAAAATAGTCCTAGGAAAATACTTGTCAGTTTCACTTTGCCCAACGCTTGCTTTTGCTGTATGCGCAGTGGCGTTTCCTAGGAATTTTTCCTAGGAAATGTCCTCGGAAACGAATTTTCCTCGGAAACCACTGATTTCGTCGATAAACTCCTAGGAATAGAGTCGATTTTACCTAGGAAGAATTTCCTCGGAAACCAACATTTCCTATGAATTTAGGCTTGTTTCCTATGAATTATTCCTCGGAAATTGACAAAATTCTTGTAGTGTTAATTTGTCAAAAATAAAATAAAATTTGGCATTTGAAAATTCACCTTTTGTTAAAAAATTTATCGAAATTCTATTGAAGTTTAGAATTTTTAACAAAAGATGAGTTGACTTAAAAGCAGAGACTAAAAGTCGTTACGAAAAATAAGACAGATAAATTGACTTAAAAGCAGAGACTAAAAATCATTACGAAAAATATTTGAGAACCAAAATTTGTTAAAAAAAAATTATAAAGAGTAAAACCGAAATTTGAGATATTTATAAAAATAAAAAATTATTTAACTATTTATAAAATTTGCAATTTTTTAATATAAATTATAAAAGATGTTTTTATAGTATTAAAAAGTCAATAATGAAAAATTGTAGATAAATAGTGGAATTATCATGACCCTTTAAAGTCAAATTTTCATGTTTTTATTTATGACCACTAAGTAAATTTTCATAAACGATCATTTTAACGTTCGTCAAGTGGAATCATTTTGTCCACATAAGGTGGAGGATATGAGAATTTCAAGTTTAAAACATGCTAGAGTTATTCGCATCATGTGGCAAAGAAGCGAGAACTTAAAAATTTAATTAGTTGAGTAAGACTTCCATGATCATGTGATCATATAGACACATTCATATGATTTTTTAATTATTTATAAAATAATTAAAAAAAAATAAACTGAAAAAGTAAAATTTTATGAGTGCAACTAAAAGAATTATATTTAATCATGTGGCCATATAATAATTGGACTGGGCAATGGGCTTAGAAGCAAATTCAACAAGCCCAATTAATATAAGAAAGAATATAGGCCCAAAAACGTCACTTTAGGCGACTCAAGACCAAGGCGTGACCAACGACAACATGACAACGCCCAGAAGTGAATTCCGCATTATTATAAAATATCTTCTTCTTCCCCGTGTTAGCAACTGACTTGGGAAGGAAGGAACCAACTTCCCACAACCGCCATAGCTTGGAGACCAAGGTTTTCATCCCTATTTTCACGCTATACCACCGAAGAAGATGCTAAAGACCGGATTCTCCGGAACCTTTGCTTGGAGAAGAAGACTAGATGCTCTATAAATAGCTTCCTACTTTCATTTGTAAAGGGATCTTTTTTTTGTGAGACTTATTAAACTCCCAGGGTTGTTGGGATTGAACCAAGTGTAATCACACCATTTATTCAATAATACAACCCCCTTTGAGTTTTTACCAGAACATTTTGGCGCCCACCGTGGGGCTGCGGTAAAATCATTTGATCCCAGCCTATCACAGCAGTTAGACGAAATAAATCAAACATCTCCACATGGCTGGAGAACATGGAAACAACGATAATTCTAGCGTTAACACCTTGCAAGCCGCCGTCGTAGAAATTCGGCGTTTGCAGACCCAGATCGCGGCTATCGAAGCCGAAAGAACACATGAGAAAGAAAAAGCGAAAATGATTTCAGAAGAGGAGGAAGGAGAGAACATCATGGATGTACAGCCTTTGGCACAACATTTATGGGATACACAAGTCACAGAAGCGATCAAAGCTCCTCACCTTCCTACCTTTGATGGAAAAACTGACCCTCGAGAGCATCTGATGGCAATTGGAACGCAAACTGCCATAATCAATGCTCCAGAACACCTAAAATGTAAACTACTAGCCGGCACCTTCAAGGATGTAGCCTTGCGTTGGTATATGAACCTTCCAAGAAATTCAATAGAAAGCTACGCGGATTTTCACAAAAAATTCGTTCACCAGTTCGCCGGATCGAAACACGTGAAAGTCACGTCAACTAGCCTATTCTCCATTCGCCAAAACCACGGCGAATCGTTGCGTAGTTTTCTAGCCAGATTCAGCGAGGCCACCATCAAGGTCTCAAATCCAAACCAGGAGATGTTCGTGGCGGCCTTCCACAATGGGCTAAGAGCAGGACATTTCAACGAATCCCTAGCCCAAAAACCAGCCTCATCAATGCAGGAGGTAAACAAAAGAGCGGAGTGTTACATAAAGGGCGAAGAAAGCAACGCCGAGAAAAGGCAAAGAGACGCCAAGGAGAAAGAATACGTAGGCCGTGCTACTAGAGCCCCAGAACACCCGCGACCAAAAACGGGAAGTCATCAAGGAAACACATGGCAAAGGCACCATGGTAAGCCATACCATCAACCACCAAGGAGAGAGTTCAGGAATCACCCCGCCGAGGAAGGGTTTACGCCATTAAACACTTCAAAAGTGTACGTGTTAAACGAAATCCTGGCCAGTGGCTTGGCAAATCTCCCCCCAAAAAGAGCCAACAATATCCCCATGGGACTCAACGACAATGCCTGGTGCGCCTACCATAGGTGCAGAGGTCATTCTACGGAAAAGTGCTTCCGCCTAAGAGATTTGATCGAAGAACTGATTAAAAGCGGACACCTCCGAAGGTTTATTGACAACGCAGCGCAAGGCCGAGTCGTCGTGCCAAAAATCCCCAAGCATGAGCCACGAGATACTCCGGGACCAAGTAAAGAGCCTCCAAAGGAGAGGATCGCTGTTAATACAATAGCGGGGGGGTTCTCAGGAGGAGGGGAGTCAAGCTCAGCAAGGAAAAGATATGTGCGTCGAGCCATCTCAGAGATATATCTCGTGAGACAACCCCAACCACTCGACGTCCCGGATTTGGCATTTACGGCAAGGGATGGCCTGGAGGTAGCGCCCCATGACGATGACCCTTTAGTAATACAAGTCCAAATCCTGAACTGCGATGTAAAGAGAGTACTAATTGATTCAGGGAGCTCAGCAGACATCATATACTGGGAAGCTTTCAAGGCCATGCAATTAGCGGAAGAACAATTGCAGCCTTACGCAGGAGCTCTAGTTGGGTTTTCCGGAGAGCAGGTAGACGTGATGGGTTACGCCTCCCTACTCACTACCTTCGGGGAGGGAAGTAACGCCAAGACTATCAAAGTGCGATATTTGGTAGTCAAAACTCCGTTCACCTCCTACAACATTATCATAGGAAGACCTGCTTTCAACACCTTAGGGGCGGCCATGTCCACTCTGTACCTAGCAATTAAATACCCTCTAGATAACGGAGGAGTGGGAACAGTTAGAGGCGATCAGATCCTCGCCAAAAAATGTTACGAATCCAGCTTGAAGATACGGCATCGAGCATCCAATGCGAATGGAGCGTCCGAAAGAAGACAAGCCACAGTTCCGGGTGGCATAAACATCATAGAAAATTCAGACATGGATCCAAGGGAAGAATTTCAAGACAGGAGGGTGAGCCCTATAGAAGACCTGGAGCAAGTTCAAATCGGCGATCACCCGCACCAAACAACCAGTTTAGGAACGGCGTTGCCCAATAAGGAGAGAAGAAGAATCATCAAAATATTGAAGGACAACGCTGACCTATTTGCTTGGAAACCCTCAAATATGCCAGGAATAGATGAAGGGGTGATAACACATAAACTATCAATATCACCCAACACAAAACCTGTCTCCCAGAGAAAAAGAAAAGTTGGGGAGGAAAGGCGAGCTGCAATAGCAGAGGAAGTGGAGAAACTAAAAGAGGCTGGATTCATTGAAGAGATAAAATATCCCTCTTGGTTGGCTAACGTCGTCATGGTGAAAAAGGCCAACGGAAAGTGGAGGATGTGCGTGGATTTTACGGATCTAAATAAGGCATGCCCCAAAGACCCATATCCTTTGCCCAACATAGACAGGTTGATTGATGGTGCTTCAGGATGCAAAATGTTGAGTTTTATGGACGCCTACTCAGGGTATAATCAAATAAAGATGAACCCCATAGATGCCTGTCATACAGCCTTCATGTCGAATACCTGTAATTATTTTTACAACGTTATGCCTTTCGGGTTGAAGAACGCAGGAGCAACATACCAAAGGTTGATGGACAGGGTTTTTTCCGAGCAAATAGGAAAGAACTTAGAGGTATACATTGACGATATGGTAGTGAAAACTCCCGAAGGAAATCGCCATGACGAAGACCTTTTAGACATCCTGGGATCAGTAAGAAAGTACAACATGAGATTAAACCCAGCGAAATGTTCCTTCGGGGTGCAAGCAGGAAAATTCCTAGGTTTCATGCTCACCAACAGAGGAATAGAAGCCAATCCAGAAAAATGTCAAGCTATCATAGACATGAGAAGTCCTACATCTGTGAAAGAGGTCCAAACTTTGACGGGCAGAATAGCGGCATTATCCAGATTCTTATCATGCGCGGGCGAAAAGGGCTTCCACTTCTTCGCATCCCTTAGGAAGAATGAAAGATTCTCCTGGACGCCCGAGTGCGAAGAAGCCTTCAGACAACTAAAGGAATTTTTGGCATCGCCGCCCATCTTGACGCGCCCATTACCAGGTAATATCCTCTACCTATATCTTGCAGTTTCTGACAGAGCCTTAAGTTCAGCTCTGGTTCAGGAAGTAGAGGGCGAAGAAAAGCCTATATATTTTGTAAGTAGAACCCTTAGAGGAGCAGAAACAAGATATCAGAGGATTGAGAGGTTATCTCTTGCGGTGGTTGTCACAGCTAGAAAATTAAGACAATACTTTCAAAGCCACAAGATAGTTGTTAGAACAGATTACCCTATCAAGAACGTCCTCAGAAAGCCGGACCTAGCAGGAAGGATGGTAGCATGGTCCGTCGAATTATCAGAATTTGATATCACTTTCTCGCCTAGAGGGGCCATCAAATCGCAAAGGCTGGCGGACTTTGTATTAGAAATGTCTACCCCGCCAACAACTGAGAAAGCTGCGACGTGGACCCTCTCAGTAGACGGAGCCTCCAACGTACGGGGAAGTGGAGCCGGAGTAGTGCTGGAAGGACCAGATGGCGTTATGATAGAGCAATCATTACGTTTCGCCTTCAAAGCCAGCAATAACCAGGCTGAGTACGAAGCCTTGATAGCAGGAATGAAGTTAGCAAAAGACATGGAAGTGAAGGAGTTAAAAGCCATGAGTGATTCCCAACTGGTAACCAACCAAGTGTCAGGAAAGTTTCAGACGAAGGAACCACAGTTAATCAAATACGTAGAGGGAGTGCAAAATCTAGCTAAACACTTCGACTCGTTCGAATTAGTTTATGTCCCTCGCGAGCAAAACATGAGAGCAGATCTATTGTCAAAACTAGCGAGCACAAAGAAACCAGGGAGCCATAGAACCGTTATCCAAGAAACGATCAAAACTCCCAGCATCGGCGGAGAAGATTTGATAATGGTGATAGAGGAAGAAGATTGGAGATCGCCCATTATGCGATACCTCCAAAAGGATGAACTCCCAAAAGAAAGGGAAAAAGCTTTCAAATTGAAGAAGACGGCGGCATGGTATTCTATGGTAGGAGATAGGCTATACAAAAGGGGATTTGCATCCCCCCTCCTCCTATGCGTCAGCAAGGAAGAAGCAAAACATATTATGTCTGAAGTGCATGAGGGCTCATGTGGCAGCCATATCGGTTCAAGGGCTTTGGCAGGAAAAATATTAAGGGCAGGTTTTTACTGGCCGGATACACACAATGACACCGCCATGTACGTAAGAAACTGTGATAAATGCCAAAGACACGCTAATTTACATCACATGCCTGGAGAGCCATTGAAATCAGTATTATTTCCATGGCCCTTTTTCATGTGGGGGGTGGATATTGTTGGACCATTCCCAGTTGGCTACAAACAAGCAAGATGGATCATCGTCGTCGTTGATTATTTTACAAAATGGATTGAAGCAGAGCCAGTATCTAGTATTTCGGCGGAACAGGTCAAGATTTTTTATTGAAAAAAAATCATCTGCAGATTCGGCTTGCCTAAGTACATCGTGTCCGATAACGGCACTCAGTTCGCCAGCGAAAAGGTCGTGGAATTCTGTCGAAGCAAAGGAATCAAAAACACCTTTATATCAGTGGAGCACCCACAAGCTAACGGACAGGCTGAATCGGCAAATAAGGTTATATTAAGGGCATTGAAAAGGAGGCTAGATAGCAAAGGCGAGGCTTGGGTAGCCCACATCTCGCCCATCCTGTGGTCCTATCATACCACTCCCCAATCCTCAACGGGAGAAGCACCATTTACAATGGTTTATGGCTCAGATGCAATGATCCCGGTGGAAATAAATCCTCCCAGTTGGCGCAGAGAAACCATAACGCAGGAGGAGAACGACAGAGCTTTGGAAGAGAACCTAGACATGATCGAAGAAAGAAGAGAGAGAGCACACTTCAGAGAATTCGCCATAAAACAAAGGGCCGCTAGGCGTTATAATACGAGAGTCAAACAGAGAAGTTTTCAAGAGGGCGATCTAGTGTTGAAAAGACCCATGGGAAAGGATAAAGGAGGGAAGTTCGCGGCAAACTGGGAAGGCCCCTTTCGTATACAAGAAGCCTTTGAAGGAGGAGCATATCGCTTAGAGACTATGGAAGGAAGAACCCTCCCCAGGACGTGGAACATAGCAAACTTGAAATTCTACTACAGTTAGTTACGGAGCATCACACCACGGGCGGAAGAATAAGTAAATTCATTCCTTTTCAGCACTATTTAAATGATGTATAAGAACCATTTTCATTAATAAATAAAAACAGTGAGACACTCTTTTCCCCTGTGCAAACTGGGGTTTTTATCGAGGCTCATTGAATTTCAAAATTTTAGTAGTTTTTATTACACATGTTTTCTTTCACAGTCAAAATATTTACGTCAATCAAGGTCAACCCGATTAAGTTACGGGCTCTGAATAAAAAAGAAATTAAATCAGGGTTGAGAGGCCTTGGCGTCACCCGTAGGGGGTGTCAGAAACAGAAATTAAATCAGGGTTGAGAGGCCTTGGCGTCACCCGTAGGGGGCGTCAGAAACAGAAATTAAATCAGGGTTGAGAGGCCTTGGCGTCACCCGTAGGGGGCGTCAGAAACAGAAATTAAATCAGGGTTGAGAGGCCTTGGCGTCACCCGTAGGGGACGTCAAGAATAGAAATTAAATCAAGGTTGAAAGGCCCTGGCGTCACCCGTAGGGGACGTCAAGAATAGAAATTAAATCAAGGTTGAAAGGCCCTGGCGTCACCCGTAGGGAACGTCAAGAATAGAAATTAAATCAAGGTTGAAAGGCCCTGGCGTCACCCGTAGGGGACGTCAAGAATAGAAATTAAATCAAGGTTGAAAGGCCCTGGCGTCACCCGTAGGGGACGTCAAGAATAGAAATTAAATCAAGGTTGAAAGGCCCTGGCGTCACCCGTAGGGGACGTCAAGAATAGAAATTAAATCAAGGTTGAAAGGCCCTGGCGTCACCCGTAGGGGACGTCAAGAATAGAAATTAAATCAAGGTTGAAAGGCCCTGGCGTCACCCGTAGGGGACGTCAAGAATAGAAATTAAATCAAGGTTGAAAGGCCCTGGCGTCACCCGTAGGGAACGTCAAGAATAGACAACCCTGGCGTCACCCGTAGGGGACGTCAAGAATAGAAATTAAATCAAGGTTGAAAGACCCTGGCGTCACCCGTAGGGGACGTCAAGAATAGAAATTAAATCAAGGTTGAAAGGCCCTGGCGTCACCCGTAGGGGACGTCAAGAATAGAAATTAAATCAAGGTTGAAAGGCCCTGGCGTCACCCGTAGGGGACGTCAAGAACAGAAATTAAATCAAGGTTGAAAGGCCCTGGCGTCACCCGTAGGGGGCGCCAAAAATAGAAAATGAACAGCGAAGAAAAGCAAGATTATCAACATCACCAAGAGGAAAAGCTTGCACGCACTCAAAACAAGGCGACATATCGCCACACCAGCTACAATCGCCAAAAAGGCAACAGGTATAAATTTATTCTCAAACAACTCACAATTATGTTAAATTGTCAAAGACATCACATGTGTAGGGGTAAAAGTTTCAAAAGCAAGAATGATAAGAGTCATCATATCAAAACAATCCGCGAAATTATGAAGAAAAGACTTAAGGGAGAATGAAGAAATTAATAAAGGACCCAACAAAGGGGAAATTGTTTAAAGCCACAAAAGGGCATACAAGATAGTTACAAAAAAGCCACAGAAGGGCAAAAACAAGATCATTACAAAAGAGATCATTCACTGAGGAGGAACATAAGGAACGAGCTTGCCGTCAACAATTTGGTTCATTGCATCAGCTTCGCCAAGGCGCTTAGCATCGAGATCTGGAAAAAGAAGCTTGACCTGTTCTATAGCAAAAGAAAAGCCCTCGTCATATTGGTTGGCGGCATAAAGCTGAAGCTATGTGACATCACTCTCCAATCTAGCTTTCTCATCAGCTAGGGTCCCAACAGACAGTACCGCTTCATCCTTCTCCTTGGAAAGCTTAGCAAGTTTCTCATCCTGGGCAGCAGCATTCTCCTTAAGCCTGGTCTCAGAAGCGGCATAGCCTTCTTTAATCTTGGCCAGCTTCTCTTCATACTCTTCCCTCAACCTCTCTGCCTCGCCTTCCTGTTCTTCCTTCAGCTTCTTGATGTTTGCCTCCAGCTTGGTTTTGGTCTCAGTGTACCTCTTCTCAATATCAGCAAGGTTATCATCAACGGTCTTCACCTTCTGCTTCGCCTCTTGGACCTCTTGTTCTTGGCGATTCGTCAGCAAGTAGTTGAGAAGAGTTCCTTTAACTTCATACTCCAAAGCCTTCCTCCTCAAATCTTCAGTAGAAGTGTTGGTAAAGCGAGTCATATCGCCAACCATAGTCACCCCCCTTTCGATGAATTCAAAAGGATCAAAGGAGCTCCAAGTAAGAGAGGCACCGGCGTCGGGGTCTTGAGAGGAGCTGGAAGCCACACCTTTGCCTTTGGAGGCGTCTTTGGTAGTTTGAGCGGTACGCTCAACCTTTTGCTTTTTGGGAGGAGGAGGAGCAACACCCTCGTTTCCCTCTGCTATAGAAGCCGTTTTTCCCGGGATCTCGACACGGATACGCCCCTCATGCTTCTTCTTGCTCCGCCCTTCCTTTATAGCAGCTTCCTCCACTTGCAGCTGCTTCAACGGATCAACCACAGTAATGACAGGATTGGCCTTCTGTTGGCGAGCCTTTGCCAAAAACGCCAATCTTTCCTCGTTCGAGATAGTTCTCATTCTCTCTGCAAAAATAAAGAGACAAAAAAAAAAAAAAACAAACACAAGTTAGTAACAAGGCGAGATCAACATTAAACAGAAGTAGAAAAATACCAAAAGCATCACTTACGTAAATACTCTGTCAGGGCTTCACTATTACCCTCACACCTAAGAATGTCAGCGGTATCCATAAGAGCAAAGGAGTCAAGGAAGTTGACAGTATCTTGCTCAAAATCGCTTACGGCCTCAAAGATAGCACCCTTGATAAGCCTAGGGTTATCGGTCCAGTAGAAAGGAAATAGAGGATCATCAACCTCATCATACATCAAGTCGGAAAATTTCTCATCACTACGAACCCGAAAGAAAGAATTTTTAAAGTTCTTGAAGTTGGAAGCGTATAGATTCAGAAGACGACGGTTAGGTTGACTGCTAAGGGAGACCAAAGTTTGAGGTTTTAAGTTCTTTATGTGGTAGAAAGAGAAAAAAACGCCAATTGAGGGCTCCAGTTCGAAGCCTAAACACATTACCTCGTAGGCTTTGATAAAGGCCCAACTATTAGGATGGAGTTGGGTAGGGGCGACGTTAAGAACCTTCAATATCTCCGCCTCAAAGGGAGTAAAAGGCAACCAGATGTTGAGGGGTTGGATCACGCCAGTATAAAGGTAGAAATAATGCGGCGGGTTGTCATTCTTAGAAAATACAAACTCGTCCTCTCTGACGGGTTCGATTATAATAGAGTCTTCATGAGAGGGGTCAGAAAGCTTGACGGCTTTCCTAAAGCTCCTCACCATTTCCATACTGGTACACTTTGAAGAAACTTCCATGGTGACGGGAGTATAACCAGCAACAACCAGATCTCGACAAGGATTCTTCCGCTTTCCTGTGAAAGAGGAAGGGGAGATTATGACGCAATCACTGTCATTACCACTATCAGCACTACTACTATCACTATCACTATCACTACTACTACTTCCAACATCAAAACCCCATAATTCCGAGTAAAACCCTCGGCTATTAAGAACGCCGTTAGCCCTAGTATAGTGGGCGCGAACTTGTTGCGCCCATTCGAGATAACTAGGAGAAGAAATAGGAACCCTCCCCTCATTATCATCTAACTCCCTCAAAATAACCATCTTTTTAAACCTAAATCAGAAAATTAGGGCTCCAAGACAGACCAAATCGGCGAAAAGGAGTAAGGTATAAAAGAAGAATACCTTAGAAAATTGACAAAGCTCGGAGCAATAAACTGGAAGCGTCCTAACACGAAGCGTTGAACAAAGGCTTGCTGGAGGATCGAAGAAGGATATGCGAAAAAGAAAACGAATTTGCGAGAAGAAGTAAGTAAAGGGAAAGAGAAACGGAGATACTATTTAAAGAAAGAAACCTTTTTGGCTGGTTGAAGTCCAGAGGTTGAAGCAAGAGGTAACGCACGCGTCGTCGGATTAAATACGTGTCAAAAGCGTGTATCCCGAGAGTAAGTTTTGGAAGATTTATCGTCAAATAGTTATTATCCTAAAGGCGAAGTTGAAGTCGCCTCGAAGCACAACACGCCTCAAGAATGACCACGCCAAAAGTACGAGCCTCGCCTTTTCAAGGCGTAACAGAAGTTAAAAGGGAAAAACGCCCAAAAGGAAAAGATTCAAGATTAAGGAGAAAGCAAAACGCAGGAACAATAAATTCAGTCCTAGACCAAAAAAGAGATCTTTATTAATTTCGAAAAATAAAGGTACAATGATATAAAGCAAAGTTACAAAGAAAAACTAGTCCTAAAAATCCTATCACTCGGATTCCGAATCCTTCTGCGCAGGCTCAGGAAAAGTCATCTTGGATTCCACGGTGACCCGGGACCCCTCTTCTTCACTGGACGAAGAAGCACGAAGCTCAGGAGGAATATAGGTCTCCAGAAACGAAACGTAATCCTCATCACCACTACCAGAATCGGAGGTATCTGAGGAAAGAACGATAACCTCCACCTTTTTGACCTCTTTAGACCTTCGGGAGCGAGTGGAGTTAGAGGTAGATTCCTCTACCCTTTTCTTCCTTCGCTGAGGTTGAGACTTCTCAGCAGCAGGTATTTTGGCATTGTTCTTTTCCATCGTGATGATTCAAAACAAGTTGATATAAATTTGAGTTTATCAGGTGATATTTATAGTCAATGTTTAACCTTAACATCGTGATTTACGGTAGTAATAAATGCTTGGACGGTTGTAACCACCAAGTTTTGACTGTCTCGAGAAATGCCACTTTTATGTTTCCAAGAAGTCAAAATTTGACCCATTTTAGTTATTGAAGACTGCAAAGGGAGGCGGTACTAAAAGAAACAAAAGAACAACACATAAGGAAAGGAAATTGCTTAATATTCAAATTTTTTGCAAAGGAAATACAACGGAAGCAAAGAAACAGAATGAAAATAACGAAGGTTCAAAATACGGAAACAAATTACAAACATAGGAAAAAAGACATAAAAGGGCAAGCAAGTAAAGACTTCATGGCATGGTAGAACTCCCCAATTCACCAGCATCGGCGACGGCGATACGATGCATTTCCTCCAATGCCCGTTTCACCCTTTTCGCCTTCACCATGTTTTCTTCAATAGGCTTCAGATCCTCTCTCAGCTCGTTCTGCTTGTCCAAAAGATCCACCAAAGAATGGCGCCTGGAAATCAACTTAGCAACATCATCCCTAATCTCGCCTTGAAGAGCCCTCTTCCTCTTCACAAGCGGCTTCATCTCCTTGTTCAACATCGCCAAACGGTCATCCACCCTTCGCTCCTCGTTAAAGCATATACCCAGGATCTCCTCCTGCACATCCATGGTCTCTTTCGTGATCTCTATCTGGCTGTCGACAGCTTCGGTAACTTCGGCATGGCATTCTTTGACATTCTCCACAGCAATCACAAAGGATGCACTATCCTTCAACTCCTTCTCCAGACGCAGCACACTGTCAAGGAAACGCTTCTCTTCCTTGGTCAACCTCCAGCAATAATCATTAAGCTCTTTGACAAACTCCGAGAACTCACCAAAATCGTCCATTAAGTCCTCCGTACTCAGGGTCAACATACGCCGGAGCCGCTTGATGACGGGGGAAGCAGGGGATTGACCACATTCAAAGGAAGTTGAATCGAGGTTTATTGGACCGTTTGAGATTTTGAAGCGAGTTGGGAAAGTTGCGTATAGGATTGCATTGCCGCCATCATTGGCGAATTTGCACGATGTTTTCCATGTATCACAGTTGCGCAAGTATGTGTCTGATCCGACACACGTGATTGAATCGGACGATGTTCAAGTGCGGGATGACTTGACCATCGAGACTGTGCCTTTGAGAATCGAAGGGAGAGAAGTGAAGAAGTTGAGAAACAAAGAGATTGCATCCGTGAAAGTCGTGTGGGGAGGACCGGCTGGTGAGAATGCGACGTGGGAGTTGGAAAGCAAAATGAGAGATTCTTATCCCGATCTGTTTCTAGGTAATTTCGAGGGCGAAATTCTTTTAAGGGGGGTAGGATTGTAACGACCCATTTTTCGTATTAGTATATTTTATTAAATGTTATTTTATTTATTAATTGGCTTTTATTATTTTAGTGAGCGGCGAATAATTATTTAGCCGAGCATAAGTTATTAGACGCGAGAACCTTGGTTATGGGCTTAATGGGCGTGAGAGGCTTTGGGCCTAAGCCATTTGGGCTTGGTCCATGACTTTAGGGATTGGTATAAGTAGCATTTTCAACCTTGAATAGTATCACAACTTCTTTTTCATTGAGTGAGCAAGAACAAGAGAGCAAAGTGAGCTAGGGTTTTGGCTTAGGGATTCACGAGAAAGAGAGAAGGCTTGGATCATCACCAAACTTAAGGTAAGAGATTAGAATTCATGATTCTTGAGTGGCAAGGAGAGGGGAGATTGTCTATGTCTCCGTTCCCGAACTCTCCCACTCAATTTCTTTTAGATTTTGATTAAGCTTGTGTATGTGAGTATGATGTTCTTCATCATCACTTTGTATGTGTTAATCACTAGTTTGATCTCATGAAAAATATGTATGTGTTTGGATCATTTTTGGAAAGTTTATGAAAGTTGCTTAAAACTCAAGAAATTGCCATGATTTTGATTGTTAGAGGTATTTGGATGTTTGGAAGGGATGATTAATGTTCCTTGGTACCATATATGTTTGAAATGACTATTTATATGAATTTATAACATGTTTAGATGAATTTTTGAGTGGATTTGAGGTTAAACCGCCTTAGATAACTCAAGAACAGAGGTTTCTGGTGTAGTTCGCTACGGATTCGCTACGGATTCGCTTAGCGAATAAGTTCGCTACGGATTCGCTACGGATTCGCTTAGCGAATAAGTTCGCTACGGGTTCGCTACGTGTTCGCCATGTACCTGTAACCCTCTGATGTAGTTCGCTACCTGTTCGCTACAGCGAACGTGTTCGCTACGTGTTCGCTACGGGTTCGCTACGGATTCGCTCAGCGAACAGCTCTGTGACAGCAACTTTTTGATAATTGTTTTAAGTGCAATTAGGCACCTGTAACATGGTTTAAGGGTATCCTTACATGATTGTTGATACATGTTGATACTGTTAATGCTTATTGTTAATCGTTATATGAATGATAAACATGTATGCAATAAGTTGTAGCTTAAAATGAGCAATGTTATGTTTTAGCATTAATTTGCAATGTTAAGTGAATGTGTTAGGATTGTGTTCCCGCATTCATAAAAGTGTAGCTTCGAGCTAGAGAATATCATATGGTTGATATGTGTATGCATACATGCATTCATGATTGTATGTGAACATTGGAAACTTGGGTTCCAATAACGAAAATGGATTATGTGTCCATAATGAAGCCGAGGATCGGATTAGATGAATCCATGAGTCCAGAGCTGCTATCCAACAGGATATAAAACTGTTTTGGCTTATCCAAGGGAGATAAGATGGTTCGGTAAGTTCCGACATATCCAGCATGATATAAAACTGTTCTTGGTCCACCGTTGGTGAGACATCTTGGTACCACATGCATTTAGTCGTGTCTAGGGATGGCATGACAGTGAATTAATTGGCATTAGATACCTTAGGGTAAATGCGCATATATTTGATAAATGGTACGTGACATTATTTGGTTGAATTGTGTTGAACCTTATTAATTGATAATCGTTTAGTGCGATGTTTTGGCGTGAGTTAGAATATGTATGATGTAGTTCGAAAGTGCAAGGTCTTTCTTATGCTCGTATGATATGCGATTATGTTTTCTAACTCTCTGCTTTGTGTTATTTGCTGGACCTTTGGGGGTTCAGATATTCAGGCTGAGGATTGTGCCGACGTTTAGACTGCTGTTCTAGCGTGGTGTTGAAGTACCTTTCGGTGAGGAGACTTAGCATAGATTACTCCTCTTAGTACTAGCTTTTGACTAGAGTTTGTAATTAGTGAATGCTCTGGTAATGTAACATCGAGTCGGGGTTTACGCTTGGATTTCATCGTATATCGGTGTTACCTTTTTGATATGCTAGTTCTAGTATAAGTGACATCCATAGGGATGAATTTGGCTTATGTATATATATATGTATATATATGCATGCTTGGTTGATTGAATCCGCTGTTGCTTTTCATGTTAAAATTCATGACGCTCTGTGTGTATGCTTTGTGTTTTAATTACCGCGTGGCACTCTGCCTTTACACTTGTTGAAAAGTTTTTAAAATTACGTTTTTAAGGGTAGTACGGGTTAGGGTGTTACAATAGTGGTATCAGAGCAGGTCGGTTCGTGTGAACCAATTAGGACTTTTCTTTTCCCCGTATGAGCATGTGTAGGGAACACTGTTAGTACTTTCTAACGTCTAGTTGTGATTCGTTCAGGAATCATGGCTGCTGCGAGAACGAATGCTCAGATTGCGGAAGCTTTGGCCGCACTCACCAACATTGTGGTTAGAGA
The DNA here is from genome assembly GCF_020283565.1 of Trifolium pratense. Lineage (NCBI taxonomy): Eukaryota > Viridiplantae > Streptophyta > Magnoliopsida > Fabales > Fabaceae > Trifolium > Trifolium pratense. The sequence goes on from NC_060065.1 coordinate 25,135,038, forward strand.
TCATCAACCTGGAAGAGAGGTAGAGATGAGGTTGGAAAGGTTCATGAAGCAGAAACCGCCAACATTTACCGGAGGTTACAACCCGGATGGAGCTCACAAGTGGCTGGAGGAACTTGAAATAATTTTTGAAGCAATGGATTGTTCCGAGGAAGGGAAGACAACCCTTGGGACGTATGTGTTGCGCGAGGAAGCGAATGTGTGGTGGAAGAACGCCAAGTTGAGGCTAGGACCCGGTGGTATGGCTATACCATGGGCAATGTTTAAAAGAGAATTTTTGGTTAAGTATTTTCCTGTGGATGTGAAGAACAAGAAAGTGGTGGAATTCATGGAACTGAAACAGGGAAATATGACGGTAGCTGACTATGCCGTCAAGTTTGAGACTTTGTGTGCGTTTAGCCCGCATTACAACACTTTGGAAGCGGAGAACGACAAGTGTGTGAAGTTTGAAAGTGGTCTACGTCCAGACATTAAGCATATGATTGGATTTTCACAGATAAGGGATTTTGCGACCCTTGTGAACAAGAGTAGGATTTGTGATGAAGATGGTAGAGCTAAGGTGAACTACTACAAGGCTGTGAATGACCGAAAAGGGAAAGGACAAGAGCGCGGAAAACCTTATGACAACCGCGGTAAAGGGAATACAAGTGGTGGTAGGAAGCCGGTGAATGGGAATTGTTACAACTGTGGAGAAAGGGGTCATATGTCTTATGATTGCCCGAAGAAGGGAGATAGGTGTAAGAATTGTGGAAGGCTGGGCCACAAGACCGAAGTGTGTAGGACAAAGGTGGTGTGTTTCAATTGTGGAGATGAAGGCCACAAGAGTCTGACTTGTAAGAAGCCCAAGAAGGTGATGGGCAAGGTGTTTGCTTTGAGTGGAGAGGATGCTAGCCTTGAGGACAATCTCATTAGAGGTACGTGTTTCATCTATGACACTCCTTTAATTGCGATTATAGATACGGGAGCGACGCATTCTTTTATTTCTTTGGATTGTGCGAAGCGTCTTAGTATTCCTTTAACGGATATGACGGGTAGGATGGAAATAGAAACTCCTGCTAATGGTTCAGTGATTACCCGACAAGTATGTCGTAACTGCCCCGTAACCATTTTTGATAGGCACTTTGGTATGGATTTAGTATGTATTCCACTTAGTGGTATGGATGTGATTTTTGGTATGAATTGGTTAATCTTCAACCGAATTCATATCAATTGTCGTGAGAAGGCCGTTGTTTTTCCGAAGCCGGAGGAGAACTTGCATTTGATGAGCGGGAAGGAAGTAACGGAAGCGTTGAAAGAACATGCCGAGATGTTCATGATGTTTGCATCATTGAAACTCGAAGGAGGAGTTAAGATAGAAGAGTTACCGATCGTTTGTGAATTCCCAGATGTGTTTCCGGATGACATATCTGACGTGCCTCCAAAGCGAGAGGTAGAGTTTTCTATCGACCTAGTACCTGGAACTAGTCCGATATCGATGGCGCCGTATCGAATGTCAGCGTCAGAGTTGAATGAGTTGAAGAAGCAACTTGAAGAGCTGCTTGAGAAGAGGTTTGTTCGACCGAGTGTTTCGCCATGGGGAGCGCCGGTGTTGCTTGTGAAGAAGAAAGATGGAAGCATGAGATTATGTATAGACTATCGTCAGTTGAACAAAGTGACGATCAAGAATAAATATCCACTTCCGAGGATAGATGATTTGATGGATCAACTAGTTGGAGCTTGCGTGTTTAGTAAGATCGATTTGAGATCTGGATACCATCAGATTAGAGTGAAGACGGAAGACATACCTAAGACTGCATTTAGGACGAGGTATGGGCACTACGAGTATTCAGTTATGCCGTTTGGTGTGACCAATGCACCTGGAGTTTTCATGGAGTATATGAACCGAATTTTCCATTCATTTTTGGATAGATTCGTGGTGGTGTTCATCGACGACATTTTGATCTACTCAAAATCCGAGGAAGAGCACGAAGAGCACTTGAGGATTGTTTTGCAAGTCTTGAAGGAGAAGAAGTTGTATGCCAAGTTGTCGAAGTGTGAATTTTGGATGAAAGAGGTGAGTTTCTTAGGGCATATAATTTCAAGTGGAGGAATCGCGGTAGATCCTGCGAAGGTTGACGCTGTGTCACAGTGGGGAACGCCGGAATCTGTTTCAGAGATTAGAAGTTTCCTTGGTTTAGCCGGTTATTATAGAAGATTCATCGAAGGTTTTTCGAAGTTGGCTTTACCGTTAACCAAGTTGACGAGGAAAGATCAAGCGTTTGTTTGGGATGGTATTTGTGAGAAGAGTTTCCAAGAGCTCAAGAGAAGATTGACTACTGCACCCGTGTTGATTTTACCTGATGCCAAAGAGTCGTTCGTCGTGTATTGCGATGCTTCGAAGTTAGGACTTGGTGGAGTGCTTATGCAAGGGGGTAATGTGGTAGCATATGCTTCAAGGCAACTGAAGGTTCACGAGAGGAACTATCCAACGCATGATTTAGAGTTAGCCGCAGTGGTGTTTGCTTTGAAAGTGTGGAGACACTACTTGTATGGATCGAGGTTTGAAGTGTTTAGTGATCACAAGAGTCTGAAATACTTATTCGACCAGAAGGAGTTGAATATGAGGCAACGTAGATGGCTCGAATTCTTAAAGGACTACGATTTTGAATTGAGTTATCACCCCGGAAAAGCCAATGTAGTGGCCGATGCATTAAGTAGGAAAACTTTGCATATGTCATCATTGATGGTGAAAGAGTTAGAGTTGATTGAAGAATTCCGAGACTTGAGTCTTGTGTGCGAGGTTACTTCTTCAAGTGTGAAGCTTGGAATGTTAAGATTGACGAATCCTTTTCTTGAAGATATTAAAGAACGTCAGAAATCGGATAAGAGATTGATGGAGAAGATGGTACTCATCAATGAAGGCAAAGAGACCAATATCAAGATTGACGAGAGTGGAGTCATGAGATTTCACGGAAGAGTTTGTGTACCGGATGTACCCGAATTGAAGAGAATGATCATGGAAGAAGGTCACAGAAGTGGTTTGAGTATTCATCCTGGAGTAACCAAGATGTATCAGGATTTGAAGAAGTTGTTTTGGTGGCCGGGAATGAAGAGGCAAATTTCTGAATTTGTTTATTCATGCTTGACTTGTCAGAAATCGAAGATTGAGCATCAGAAGCCGTTTGGTTTGTTGCAACCAATGTTTATACCCGAATGGAAATGGGATAGCATTGCAATGGATTTTGTGGGAGGTTTACCGAAGACCAAGAAAAGTAACGAGGTGATTTGGGTAGTGGTAGATCGTCTGACGAAGTGTGCTCACTTCATTGCTATCAGGAAAGGTACTTTGGTGCCTAAGTTGGCCGAGATTTATGTGGAGCAGATTGTGAAGCTACATGGTATTCCAACAAGTATTATTTCGGATAGAGATCCGAGATTTACTTCCAGATTTTGGGAAAGCTTGCAAGAAGCTTTAGGAACGAAGTTGAGGTTGAGTTCAGCTTATCATCCTCAGACAGATGGTCAGTCGGAGAGGACGATACAATCCTTAGAGGATTTGTTGAGGGCTTGTGTTTTGGAGCAAAACGTGAATTGGGATTCTTGTTTGCCGTTGGTAGAGTTTACATACAACAACAGTTACCATTCTAGTATCGGAATGGCACCGTTTGAGGCTTTGTATGGGAGAAGGTGTAGGACACCTCTGTGTTGGTATGAAACTGGAGAAGGTGCAATTCTTGGACCAGAGATTGTACAAGAGACAACAGAGAAGATTCGGATGATTCGTGAGAAGATGAAAGCGTCTCAGAGTCGACAGAAGAGTTATCATGATAAGAGGAGGAAGGACATTGAATTCCAAGAAGGGGATCATGTATTCCTACGAGTTAAATCGACTACCGGAGTAGGACGTGCGTTGAAGTCAAGGAAGTTGACATCGAGGTTTATTGGACCGTTTGAGATTTTGAAGCGAGTTGGGAAAGTTGCGTATAGGATTGCATTGCCGCCATCATTGGCGAATTTGCACGATGTTTTCCATGTATCACAGTTGCGCAAGTATGTGTCTGATCCGACACACGTGATTGAATCGGACGATGTTCAAGTGCGGGATGACTTGACCATCGAGACTGTGCCTTTGAGAATCGAAGGGAGAGAAGTGAAGAAGTTGAGAAACAAAGAGATTGCATCCGTGAAAGTCGTGTGGGGAGGACCGGCTGGTGAGAATGCGACGTGGGAGTTGGAAAGCAAAATGAGAGATTCTTATCCCGATCTGTTTCTAGGTAATTTCGAGGGCGAAATTCTTTTAAGGGGGGTAGGATTGTAACGACCCATTTTTCGTATTAGTATATTTTATTAAATGTTATTTTATTTATTAATTGGCTTTTATTATTTTAGTGAGCGGCGAATAATTATTTAGCCGAGCATAAGTTATTAGACGCGAGAACCTTGGTTATGGGCTTAATGGGCGTGAGAGGCTTTGGGCCTAAGCCATTTGGGCTTGGTCCATGACTTTAGGGATTGGTATAAGTAGCATTTTCAACCTTGAATAGTATCACAACTTCTTTTTCATTGAGTGAGCAAGAACAAGAGAGCAAAGTGAGCTAGGGTTTTGGCTTAGGGATTCACGAGAAAGAGAGAAGGCTTGGATCATCACCAAACTTAAGGTAAGAGATTAGAATTCATGATTCTTGAGTGGCAAGGAGAGGGGAGATTGTCTATGTCTCCGTTCCCGAACTCTCCCACTCAATTTCTTTTAGATTTTGATTAAGCTTGTGTATGTGAGTATGATGTTCTTCATCATCACTTTGTATGTGTTAATCACTAGTTTGATCTCATGAAAAATATGTATGTGTTTGGATCATTTTTGGAAAGTTTATGAAAGTTGCTTAAAACTCAAGAAATTGCCATGATTTTGATTGTTAGAGGTATTTGGATGTTTGGAAGGGATGATTAATGTTCCTTGGTACCATATATGTTTGAAATGACTGTTTATATGAATTTATAACATGTTTAGATGAATTTTTGAGTGGATTTGAGGTTAAACCGCCTTAGATAACTCAAGAACAGAGGTTTCTGGTGTAGTTCGCTACGGATTCGCTACGGATTCGCTTAGCGAATAAGTTCGCTACGGATTCGCTACGGATTCGCTTAGCGAATAAGTTCGCTACGGGTTCGCTACGTGTTCGCCATGTACCTGTAACCCTCTGATGTAGTTCGCTACCTGTTCGCTACAGCGAACGTGTTCGCTACGTGTTCGCTACGTGTTCGCTACGTGTTCGCTACGGGTTCGCTACGGATTCGCTCAGCGAACAGCTCTGTGACAGCAACTTTTTGATAATTGTTTTAAGTGCAATTAGGCACCTGTAACATGGTTTAAGGGTATCCTTACATGATTGTTGATACATGTTGATACTGTTAATGCTTATTGTTAATCGTTATATGAATGATAAACATGTATGCAATAAGTTGTAGCTTAAAATGAGCAATGTTATGTTTTAGCATTAATTTGCAATGTTAAGTGAATGTGTTAGGATTGTGTTCCCGCATTCATAAAAGTGTAGCTTCGAGCTAGAGAATATCATATGGTTGATATGTGTATGCATACATGCATTCATGATTGTATGTGAACATTGGAAACTTGGGTTCCAATAACGAAAATGGATTATGTGTCCATAATGAAGCCGAGGATCGGATTAGATGAATCCATGAGTCCAGAGCTGCTATCCAACAGGATATAAAACTGTTTTGGCTTATCCAAGGGAGATAAGATGGTTCGGTAAGTTCCGACATATCCAGCATGATATAAAACTGTTCTTGGTCCACCGTTGGTGAGACATCTTGGTACCACATGCATTTAGTCGTGTCTAGGGATGGCATGACAGTGAATTAATTGGCATTAGATACCTTAGGGTAAATGCGCATATATTTGATAAATGGTACGTGACATTATTTGGTTGAATTGTGTTGAACCTTATTAATTGATAATCGTTTAGTGCGATGTTTTGGCGTGAGTTAGAATATGTATGATGTAGTTCGAAAGTGCAAGGTCTTTCTTATGCTCGTATGATATGCGATTATGTTTTCTAACTCTCTGCTTTGTGTTATTTGCTGGACCTTTGGGGGTTCAGATATTCAGGCTGAGGATTGTGCCGACGTTTAGACTGCTGTTCTAGCGTGGTGTTGAAGTACCTTTCGGTGAGGAGACTTAGCATAGATTACTCCTCTTAGTACTAGCTTTTGACTAGAGTTTGTAATTAGTGAATGCTCTGGTAATGTAACATCGAGTCGGGGTTTACGCTTGGATTTCATCGTATATCGGTGTTACCTTTTTGATATGCTAGTTCTAGTATAAGTGACATCCATAGGGATGAATTTGGCTTATGTATATATATATGTATATATATGCATGCTTGGTTGATTGAATCCGCTGTTGCTTTTCATGTTAAAATTCATGACGCTCTGTGTGTATGCTTTGTGTTTTAATTACCGCGTGGCACTCTGCCTTTACACTTGTTGAAAAGTTTTTAAAATTACGTTTTTAAGGGTAGTACGGGTTAGGGTGTTACACGCCATAGCTTGGAGACCAAGGTTTTCATCCCTATTTTCACGCTATACCACCGAAGAAGATGCTAAAGACCGGATTCTCCGGAACCTTTGCTTGGAGAAGAAGACTAGATGCTCTATAAATAGCTTCCTACTTTCATTTGTAAAGGGATCTTTTTTTTGTGAGACTTATTAAACTCCCAGGGTTGTTGGGATTGAACCAAGTGTAATCACACCATTTATTCAATAATACAACCCCCTTTGAGTTTTTACCAGAACAATAATAATCATTTTTAACTTGTCCAAAAGGTCGAAGTTGTGGGGATACTTTTGTGGATTCACCTGGGTGTGGGGCTAATATGGTCCTAAACAAATATTTAGTCTTGCCATTTGAATTTTAAAAGATTTTATTTTTTTTGCAAAATACTGTTATATTTGATAAAATTGATTTTATGAAATTGATGAGTATTATTCTTATATTATTATATTAATATATAAAGGACCATTACTATGTACCAAAAAAAAAAGGACCATTACTGCCATTATCTTTTTACTAATAATAAATAATAATGAAGAGTGAAAAATATCTATTTTATCCCCTAAAAAAGAGGGTGTGATTTAATTTAGTATCTAAAAAATAAAGATTTTAATTTGTGAGAAAAATAAATCTGAACAATTTAATGTTTATACATATAAACCAAGATGTTTATATATTTTTATGAATTTAAATTTGACTTTGTAAAATAATTTTACATAATCATCCAATAAAAAACAATTAATTTGACATGTCACATAAAAGAAGTGAGATTAAGTGGTAATGTGGCGAAAAACATAATTATTATATATTGATTGACCCTATAAATTTATTTTACACTGTCCATACATTTTTTTTTTTGTTTTTTTTTTTTAAAGAGATGGGAACTAACCCATGATATTTTTACTTTTAAACTATGGACACTAAAATATTTTTAAAAACTAATTTTGATTAAATTATTATATGATAATTGATCATATGTCGTAAATTTGAATTTTTTTTAAAACCTTCAAAACTCTCCAAAACAAATCTCTTCCAAAGTTGCTTAAAAAAAAAAAAACTCTCCAAAGTCAAATGATTCTATATGCAATTTTATGATCCGGCTCCAGAAACAATACCATACAATAAAGAAAGAAAATTTACAATACCATAAATAGTGCAGAATGTAGAATATTTAGTTGGTCTCACTCATGTCACAATTAGGGTCTGTTTGGTAAAAATAAGCTATAAGCTAGCTGATAGCTGATAAGCTAGCTGATAGCTGAAAAGCTAGCTTATAGCTGATAGCTGAAAAGCTAGCTTATTGAAATTAAAGTGTTTGGTAAAATTAGCTTTTAAAGTGGTTATTAAATATAAAATTACATAATTGATAGTGGGTAGTTTATTTTTTAGAGTGGGTAGTTATTAAATTAAAGGGTAAAAATGGAATAAAGTGTAAAAAGCTATAAGCTATAAGCTCAAATGCTACTTGAAATAGCATCTGAAAAAAAGCTATAAGCTAGTACAAAAAGCTTGTTACCAAACACCTCTAATTTTTTGAAACAAGCTTATAAGCTCATATAATAAGCTATAAGCTAGCTTATTTGTGTTACCAAACAGAGCCTTAGCATTCTAGAACACCAAACACATATACATATACCATATCACAAAGTTAAGGTTAAAATAAAAAGTATACCGCATTAGATTCTGAACCACAAAGAATACATAGATCCATCCATCCAAAACAAATAACCTACAAAATAATAATTTAGTAACAATATATTTATTCACATCCTAATATGTTACCATCAATTTTTGTTAGATTTAAGACCAAAAAAATAAGCAACAATAGATTATAACAACTCTTGCAAAATATAAAAATAGAACGTTTACATCCTTGTTTCAGTTGTACCTGCGCGAGTAATATCTGAAAAGTAGGAAATCAAAGAATAAGAAAATGAAAAGAAAAAGAAAACCATATAGAGCATGGAGAGATGAAAACAAATAGTGAATTCCTATGAGGAGCGGTGGTGAAAGATATACAAATAAATTCAATGATTCAATTTGATTCTTAATTTCTTATGTTGAAAAAGTACAACTAATACTATTAAAACATATTAATATAGAAATTAAAAAACGTATTTGCATTAAAAATAAGCTAAAAACGTATTTGCTTTTTTTTTTATAAGCAAAAATTGAATTATAAGGAGTACAAGCACTACTAGAAAACACCATTTTAGCTGCCATTTTTAGTGTCGGCCACCGACACTGACGCTACTAGCGTCCGCTTAGCTTCGGTCAGACTCACTCTACGGGGGAAATTATTTTTGTTGTTGTACAAAAAATAGTAGCGTCGGCTTAGCCGACTCTATTCTGTATTAAGGTGACGCAAAAGTTTCAATAATTGTTTAGAGTCGGCCAATCCGATTCTATTCTTTTTACTGGTAAATAAATTTAAATCTTTAATGGTCTAATACGATTATTATTACCCTTTTATGACTTTTTATTATACAAAAATCATCGTTTTCCCTTTTTTTCCTCTCTCACCAAAAACATTTCAATCCTATCCTATCCTACATCTCATTCTCTCAATCTGAGTTTATAACATTGACTTGTTGTAATGTGAGATTACATTTTTGACCGAGTGATCATTATTTGTTAAGTAGGATTCAGTATATTGTCATTTATTTGGTTGTCTCTGCACTCTAAATATCTTGTAGGTGCTTTTTTATTTTGAAGCTATAGTGCTATACTAATTAAACTTCATAGCCAATTTTGATCTTATTTTCTTATCACATTACTTGAAGCTCAAATTCACTAATAATAACAATGGCTTTATTATATGATTAGAGTTGTAGTAGTAATGGTGTGACTTATATTATGAATGGCCAAAATAGGCTTTCGTTTTTTTGCACCTATGATATGCAATTTAGTTACACAACTTTATTACGTATTATTATATGAATATTTGTAACTAGTGTGTAATATATAATTTGAATTATCTGGCAGCAGTAGTCACAACTTTAGGAGCTTATAAAAGGGTTATAGGTAGTTTATCAAGGGAAAATAATGGATATAGAAATTATTTATGAGTTAGTTTTCCTTCGCCTTAGCTGATGTTAATTTCATTAAACAAGTTAATCAATGATTTTCTTTTGATTAGCCTTACAAATTGTTAACACTACATTTAACCACCTTTATATTCCATTTCCAACTAACCGAAGCTCTCTGCCCTATTGCTAATACTCTTCTTCATTGTTCATCTTCAGATTCAAGCTTATCGCAATGAAAAAGTCATGACTTTCATATTGTATATATAAGAACTGACAGGAGATTATATGTTAAGAATAATGCTAGCAACACACTTTTTAACAAACACACTCCAACACACTCTCTTTTATCGGTTGAAATTCATATGGGTCCCATAAAAAAATGTGGACCCATATAACTTTTATGGGACCCATATAAATTTTAACCAATAAAAGAGAGTGTGTTAAAGTGTGTTTGTTATTGGAGTGTGTTGCTAGCACTCCTCATATGTTAAATGTACTAGTTACAAGGTATTTGTTCTTCTTATAGAGAACTAGTTGGTGTACATCAGTATACACTAAATCTTGCTTACCATATACTGTAGTTTTATTAAGCTTTTTATTCATGATGGTTATGTGTGCGTTGTATTAAAGTATGGCTGCAACTTACTTTTGAAATTGAACAAGTTTGAACATAGTCAATTGACATCAATTTTGCTAGTGCTAGTAGTGTACCTTGTTATTTTTAGTTTCTTTTAAAGATTTTTTTTACTCTAACCGTGCATTATGAATTTTTGTGCTGGATTTGATGTGTCATTCCTATATTGTTGTATTAGATGCAATAATTATTGGGTGTAGTTTTTTTATAATTTTTTTATAAAAATTATGCAGTTTAGCGTCGGCTTGATCCGACTCTACAAAATTTGTTGACTTTCCATATGTTGACTTTAGAGTCGGCCTGACCGAGGCTACATGATTTTGTTGACTTTTCAGAAATGGATATAATAAGCGTCGGATACTAATAGAGTCGGGCTTTGAATCGGCTAAGCCGACTCTAATATAGAGTCGGCTGGCAGTTATCCGACGCTACAGTTTAGCTTCAAGGGTTTTAGCCTCAAACCCGACACCGACGCTAATCCGACTCTAAAGGAGTGTTAGCGTCGGTTTTTAACCCTTTAGAGTGGGTTTTCGTCCGACGCTAAAAACAGTTTTTCTAGTAGTGAAGGTGCACTCAACGCTTACAATTCAAACGAAAACCATTAGATGCTATCAATGCAAACTAACGGATCGTTACACCAATCAGAAAATACAAAAGAAGTATTAACTCCCAAACGACCTATAAACCAAAACCAAGAAATAAAGATAATTTAATCTATCAAAGCATCCAAATTAAACACATCTCCTCGAAACACAATATTATTCTGAGTGCGCCATATGCTCCAAGTAGTTGCTAACCAAATGACATGACGAGTTTTAGCAAGTCTCTTACTCATCACCAAATCACCAAAAGATATGAAGTGCTTCCACCCTTCCTCAAAGGGGATGAAATCCACAGCGATCCACTTATAAATTTTCTTCCAAACTTGAATTGAGACAGAGCAATTAAAAAATAAATGATCTATGTCTTCTTCTTCTCTAAAGCAAAACACGCAACAAAACTCACGTGGATTATTGATATTTCCTTTTCATTTTTTTCTACTGCAATTGCAGCGCATCCACCACATTACTATTAATAGTCAAAAAAGAATCACGGTTTTGCAAGAAACAATATGCTGATTTTACCGTAAACATACCGGCATGGTTCATGAGCCATTTTCGATGATCCAAGTGTAACACCCCGAAATTTAGAAATAGTTAGTTTATTAAAACTTATTTGTTTTAAGTGTTTTTGGCATGTTAGTAAATTTTTGGTAGATAGAATACTAGAGATTTTTATTTTACTTTCATATATAGATAAATATTTTAACTTCAATTTAGAAAATGGTTTTCTTACCCTAATCGTCTTATTTAATGAGAAAAACCTACCTAATCGTCTTATTTTCTAGTTTGGAGGACGAAACTATTTTAAGAGGGTAATAACGTAACATCCCAATATTTTATAAATATTTTTATTTCTTTATTAGTAATTTTATTGATTTTATTGACCCATCATTTTAATTATTTTCGGTATAAAGAATTTGAAGAAACCATATAGCGCACATTATTTTGTCCGTTGGAAATGTCTGAAGTAGCAAAGTTTTTCACAAGAAAGGGGGGGTTTGAATTGTGAACCTTTTTAAATTTAAACTTAAGTCACAAAATAAATGGTTAGTAATAAAATTAATATTGTGCTCAGTGAGATCGTTCTAAGAATGATCTGTGCTGTGTAAAAACAGATGCAGAAAATAAAAGTTTAATGGAAAGAAGATAAACACAAAGAGTTATCCTGGTTCACCCCTAATCTATGGGTTACGTCCAGTCCCCACCACCTGTGAGTTTGTCCACTAGAATCACTTAAAGGTTACAGATCCAAGACTTACACATTCACCTTGATCTTGACCTAAGATCAACAACTTACCAAAGCTCCTAGAGCTTTGAACTTTCCTAGTCACCTTGACCAAACAACACTCAATCAATAGTCACGTATTGACTTGAGCTATTACAATATAGATGATTTGTTTCTAAGCTTAATTTCAGACTCACTATAAAAGAGAAGCTTAGATGAAAGCACTCTAAAGAGGTTTGTCCTCAGATTGTGTTACAAAAGAGTGACTTAAAAAGGACTTTGAGCTAAAGAGATTGAATGAGATCTATATCACTTGAATTGCAACTCTTGCTCTTTCCTTTGTGAAGGTGTGAAAACACAAGAAGGGGGGGGGGGGGGGGGGGGGGGGGTTGAATTGTGTTTTAGCTAAGTTAAAACTTTTTCAAAGTTCTTAACTTAACTACGTTAGCAGCGGATAAGTAACACAAATAATAACAAGATAAGAGAGAGAGAAAGCACACAAGCAATTTATACTGGTTCCTCTCACAAAACGAGAGTAGTCCAGTCCCCTTGCACTTCCAAGGGAGTTCACTATAATCACACAAGATTACAAATGCTCAAGCACACAAGCAAGAGACTTCACAACAATGCTCAAGCACACAAGCTTAAGACTTCACACTTAAGCACACAAGCTTAAGTTTTCTCAAGTACCAGAGATAATAAAGTAGTTGAAAGTATACAACTGCTCTTAGGAGAACCTAAAAGAGCAAATACAATGAATACAAAGTATTTGAACTACAAGTGCAAAAACACTAGATCAGAGGTTCAGAGCTTGTATACAGAATTCAGAGTTTGTTCGAGCGCGTGTTAAATCCTTGATATTCTTATATATAATACAACCGATCCTTCTAGTATATATACAGCTAGAAAAGAGTCGTTGCAGAAATGACCGTTGAAGTAGATAGCCTTTTGTCTTCAAGCAACTTGTCTTGATGCAGTTGGTTGTTTCTAAAACTGAGTAAGAGTTTCAGACACTTTGACCATGTGCAGAGAAGACTTTCCTTATTCAGCTAACAAGTCTGATGTCCCACGTTCTCAAGAGTGGACAGACAAAATGATAGTAGTTGTTCTGATCAAGCTTGAAAGGTCCTTTTCTTCATTGGTAGAAGAGTTGACTTGCAAAAGGGAATCTTCACAGACTTCAAGAAGATCTTCAGAGGTTGATGAAGCTTTAGACACTTAAGAAGTTCTGACGACTTCATCATCTGAAGGTTGTAACTTCTGAAGTTCAACATCTTCTGAGCGCTTGTAAACTTCTGAATACATATCTTCTGAGCTTCACTCAGAGCTTATCTGAAGCTAATATCTGCACACTTAAATTAAATTTTTAGTCTTTCCAATTGTTTATTAATACTTTGTTATCATCAAAACCTTAATAGATTTAGGGGCAAACATTTTTAAATCAATTTTGTTCCAACAATCTCCCCCTTTTTGATGATGACAAACATAAGTATTAATTGACAATTGTTATTAAATTAACTTATCATGTTTCTCTTAGGTTTATGAGGTTTGCAAGCTCCCCCTAAGATTGATACTCCATAAAGCCTAAGCTTTAAGTTTTATCCATGAAAATTTAATTTAGTGTAAGACTTAAGTATTTAAAGTAAAACAAATTTCATATATTTCTTCAGAGCGAGAGGTTTGCAAGCTCTCCCCCAGAGTCTCATAAGGCTAAGTTAAAATTGCACTTTTAACTTATCCTTACTTATGAAATTTAATTTCAGTTTTAAATTACTTAATCTCCGCATTGAAATACGTAAAACAATTAAAAGATAACTTTTAATAACTTAACAAACAAAAGTGGTTTCAGCTTTTTGAAACTTATCAACTTTCAATCAATGCGTAACTACTCCCCCTTTTGTCATTATCAAAAAGTAAAAAAAAAATAGATAACCAAGACAGTCAAAGAAGGAAATTGGTTGTTACAAAGGTGAATTTATTTCAAAAACGAAAACCAACGCGCCAAAAAGTCTATAAAAGGTGAACTTTGTTAACAAACACTCTTCACACAAAAGATAAACAATTATATCAAGAAGAATCAAGAAGAATGAAGAGATTTAGTGCTCGTATTGCTGAGATTCGCAAAAGAAAGGAGGAAGAACGAGAAGAAGAAGAAAATAATAAAGAAGACAATAAGAAGCCACAAGATGCTGAAATTATAATCATCTCATCAGACTCTGAAGCTGAGGAAAATGAAGATGACGCTGACTATGATGAGTTCTTGGCTGGCTATGTTCCAGAAGAAGAACAGGAAGAAGAAGAAGAGCAGAACCCAGATCCTATAGAAATTTCATCAGATGATGCTGAGGAGAAATCTGAGATTTCTTCTGAGTATTATCCATCTGACTAGGATTAGGTCGTCTTTTTCTTTTTACCAATGTACTCAGCATTGTCAGATCATCAATAAAAATTTTCTTTGAAATTTTACTTGTGTTCTTATTTTCTTGTTTATCGTAAAAATATAAAGGTAAACGACACACAAAAATAACAAACCACATAACTCAGTTAAAATCCAAAATAAAATTGTTCAGATGATACCAAAGATAAATAAAACATTAAAGACATAAGGTGCATAGAAGCCTAGGGTTTTTGAAGAAAAGCTAAGAGGATGTCAAATTTGTCGTTCAGGGAGTCCACTTTGGAGTCAAGCTTATCCACCTTGGACTCTAGGTTCTGATGATTTGATTTGTGCCTCTCAAGAGCTTCTTGTTGTTGCCTCAATGCATCCTGAAGAATCCTTAGCTGATCTGAATCCATAGGAGCTTTTCCTTTATCAGAGGAGGGTTCACCATCCTCTTGATAGTCAATCATAAGAACATCAGCATCCGGAGCATCCTCTTGGTTCAGCTCATCAGCTAGTTGGGCAATCCTTGCAGCAGCTTCAGCCAGTCGTTCATTTTCAATCCTCTGATCTTCAAGACTCTTGAAAAGTTTGGAATCAACCCAGCAATCCTTAAAGGCAGTCAGACGCCTCACAGCAGCAGATACAACAGCAAACTTAGCACGCTCATTCTCTTCATGACTGTACATAGTTACCCTTTTCAAACCAGCCCTTGCTAAGCCTTCCTTCATCAGATGAACCACCTCCATATCCCGTTTTCCAATAACAGACTTGATATCATCACCCACTGCATCCAGAGCATTACAAATTTTTGCCTTGAGAAGTGATACCTCCATATCCACATCAAAGGGACACACCAAGAACCTGTCCTTAATATGTGACATCCTAAGTAAATCATCATAAAGCTGATTGGAAAGGTTACCAAATAGGTCAGAGGATGAGGGTGAGATATTGGGAATGGGAGAGTGTTTTGGTGATTCATCAGCAGGGTTGTCAATGATAACAACATCTGCTTCTGAAGGTTTAGGAGCACAAGTGTGAATACGTTCAGGAGAAATATGTTCAGCACTTGGGTTAGGATTGGGTTCAGGAGTTGATTCAGGAGATGTGTGTTCAGATGTTGGTTCAGGAGATTTGTGTTCAGAGGTTGGTTCAGGAGATTTGTGTTCAGAGGGTTGTTTGGTGGGAGAGTTATGTTCAGTAGTGGGAATATCTGGTTGGGGTTCAGATGATGGAATGTCAGGTGATTCTTTTTGTGTTTGGGGTTGAGGTGATTTTGGTTTAGGAGGTGATGAAGATTTGTTGGTTTCATGAGTAAAAGGTTGATTATTTAGGGGGTCAGGGCTAAGATGTTTTTCTAGTTCATATAGGGGGTTATCAGAAGTTGAAATGTTAATAGATTTGGGATGGATGGTTCTAAGAGGTTTGGTAAAACCTATTCCAATTTCAGCTTCATTAAAAATGTACTTAGGAGACTTACCTTTAGGATCAGGAACTTGTCTCTTACGTAGCCTGGCACCAAGAGTTTCTTCATCAGATTCAGTTTCATCATCAGATTCAGTCTCATCTGATGAGCTATCCTCCTCAATAATAATTGTCTTTTTAGATGATGCTTCAGCAGCCTTGTTAGCAACATCCTCATGTTTCTTCTTAGTTCTTTGTTCAGCCATAGATTGCTCCACCTTAATTTTCTTCTGCGTAAGAAGATCTGGCTTAACTTGATCTTCTTGAGAGTCAGCTTTCCTCTTGGGTTTCCTCTTAGGCTTATACATGTTTACTGGAGCCTTTGGAACCATACTCCTATCAACAGTATAACCTTCACCTTGAAGAACCTTCAGATAATCTTGAATAACCTCTTCAGCATCTAGTTCAGAAATAATGGGATAACCATTCACATACAGACGATCCTCAAGACTTACTTTAAACTCTTGTTTAGGTTGAACCAGCTTGGTGTTTATGAGATGCATCTTTGTCAGGAAGCTTGCATTCAGAACTTCTGGAGAGAACTTCTGAGCCACAAGTTCTGGGTAAAACTTCTTCAGATTCTGAATGATGTGACCTTGGAAGAGAAGATCTGAAAGCAGTCTAGGATAAACAATGGTTGTTTTCCTCTGAGACTTGCTTAGGAAGATGGCTTCACAGATCCTCTCAAAGAAGTATTTACCCAAGTTGACTTTCCTTTCAGTCAGAAGGAAGTATATCAGATGACGATGAGGCCATGAGATAGTATCAGTACCACCAACTCTTGGACTGATAGTTGATAAGATAATCTTGAAAAGAACCCTACATTCTTCTGTCAGACCTTTAACCTTTCCCTTCATCTTCATATCAATGCACATCCTATGCAGAAGTTCTTCTCTGAATCTTGTATCCTTCTCAAAATCATCAAGAACTAACCCAGAGTTATTCAAGCCCAGCAAGGCATTAAAATGAATTGGAGAGAAAGTGAGATTGATACCACAGATGTTAGACCTAATCTGTGTACCGGTGAACTCCAATAAACCCATCTCCTTCCTAGTTTTTCCTTTCAGACTAGGATCTCTTTCAATTGCTGCAAGTTCTTCTTGCTTAGCTTCATACTTAGAGAAGACTCTTGCTTTCATCCAGAATTTCTTCAAGAGATCTGGATAAATAGGACCATTCAACATGTCGAAGTACTTATCCCATCCTTGAGCAGAGAAGTACGGCTTCACATCAAACCCATTATCCTTCAAACTATCAAAATCGACCATCTTCTCAGGTAGTAACGTCAGTTGAGATTTTGGGAATTCCATCTCGTTCCCAACAATCTGAAGATGTTTGAACATGAACAGAGGGATCTTTGTTGAAGAAGAAGAAGAACCAGCCATGATGGAGTTTAGGTAAGGGTAGGAACTAATGAGAGAGAAAGAAGATTTTTTGTTGGAGGTTTAGAGAGAAAAGAAAGTGTAGGTTGTGAAAGTGAAAAGTGTGCAAGTGTATTGTGTAAGTTTATTTAAATGCGTACAGTTAACACAAAAATGGCAAATTTGGGAAGTTACGCTTATTGACAAAAATTTGAATACTAAAAGTCATCATTAACCACCCACTACCTGACACACGTAGACCACGTGCAGAAGTTTACTCGGTAACTGCTATTTTAATGGACAACTGTTCAGCAGCGAATGCTAAACGTTTTCCACTTAAATAGTTCAGAGCCTCTGAGTTTTAAAATAATCTATCAGAGTTAAGTATTTCAGAGCTTGTGTTTCAGATGTTCTGAATTATAAGTTCTGACATACATAACCTCTTACACTTTAATTGCCAAAAAAAAAAATTTCATTCAGAGATTGAAAACATGTTCAGATGTTTCTTTATAAAATCAAATCTTTCAACAGGTAAGGCTTTAGTAAATATGTCAGCCCATTGATTTTCAGTATCAACAAACTTAATATCTATAATGCCTCTCTGAACATAATCTCTGATAAAAAGGTGTTTCATTTCAATATGTTTGGCTCTAGAGTGTAGGATAGGATTTTTAGATAAATGAATGGCTGCAGTGTTATCACAATATAAAAGAATATTGTGACTGCTTACCTGATAATCTTCTAGCTGATATTTTAACCAGAGTAGTTGTGTGCAACACTTAGCTGCTGAAATATATTCTGCTTCTACTGTAGACAAAGTTATAGTAGTTTGTCTTTTACTAGCCCAGGAGATAAGGTTTTCACCAACAAATTGACAATTGCCACTTGTGGATTTTCTTTCAATTTTATCTCCAGCATAGTCAGCATCACAGAATCCATTTAGCACATAATCATTGGATTTCTTATAGAGAAGTCCAAGATTAGTAGTTCCTTTCAGATACCTAAAGATTCTCTTTGCAGCAGTAAGATGAGATTCTCTAGGATCTGACTGGAATCTTGCACATAAGCAAACACTGAATAAAATATCTGGCCTAGAGGCTGTCAAATAGAGTAAGGAACCAATCATACCTCTGTAGACCTTTTGGTCTACTTTTCCTTCATCTTCTGACTTGCTCATGTTGGTAGTTGAATGCATAGGAGTGTTCATTATTTTGCAATCATCTAGATTAAACTTCTTCAGAAGTTCTTTGGTATATTTTGATTGATGAACATAAGTTCCTTCCTTCTTCTGATTGATTTGAATTCCAAGAAAGAATTTCAATTCTCCCATCATGCTCATTTCAAATTCATCCTGCATTATCTTAGAGAAATTCTTGCACAAAGAAGCATTAGTTGAACCAAAAATAATATCATCAACATAAATTTGAATGATCAAAATATCTTCTTTGGTTGTTTTTCTAAAGAGTGTGCAGTCAACCTTCCCTTTCTCAAAACCCTTTTCAAGAAGGAAATTACTGAGTCTATCATACCAAGCTCTTGGAGCTTGTTTCAGACCATACAGTGATTTCTTCAATCTGAAAACATGTTCTGGTTTGAGACATCTTCAAAACCAGGAGGTTGCTTAACATACACTTCTTCAGAAATAAAACCATTTAAGAAGGCACTTTTAACATCCATCTGATACAAAGTTATTCCATGATTAACAGCATAAGATAGAAGTAACCTGATAGCCTCAAGTCTAGCAACTGGTGCAAAGGTTTCAGTATAGTCAATCCCCTCTTGCTGACTATAACCTTGTGCAACCAATCTAGCCTTGTTTCTTACCACTTCACCTTGTTCATTCAGCTTGTTTCTGAATACCCATTTTGTTCCAATAATGTTCTTGTGTGAAGGTTTAGGCACTAGAGTCCATACATCATTCCTTTGAAATTGATTCAGCTCTTCTTGCATTGCTACAATCCAAGCATCATCTTTCAGAGCTTCATCAATCTTTGAAGGTTCCATCATTGAGATAAGACCAACTAAAGATTCCTCATTTCTCAGTTGAGATCTTGTCTTCCTTGGACTATCCTTGTTGCCTAAGATCAGTTCCTCTGGATGTGATGATTTGTATTTGAAAGTGTTTCTAGGGGGTTCATCATCTTCAGACTCATCAACAGCAGGTTCAGCAGCTGCTTCAGTCCTTTGATGTTCAGAGTCTGTAGGAACTGTCATGTTCAGAGGTTCTTCAGAGAATGAATGTTCTGAGTAGTTTGGAATATCTGAATACTGATCCTCTGATACCTGAAATCTAGACAAACCTTCCACAAGCTCTGACACTTGGTCAGGCTCTTTGTCATCAAACTTCACATGCATAGTTTCTTCCACAGTGTGTGTCTCAGAAATATACAGTCTGTATGCTTTTGAGCATTCAGAGTATCCTATAAAGATACCCTTATAACCTCTAGCATCAAATTTCTTTAGATGGACTTTGTTATTTAAGATGTATCAGGTACATCCAAACTGATGAAAATAAGAAATGTCAGGTTTTCTTCCTTTGAACAATTCATAAGCAGTTTTGTTCAACTTAGATCTGATATAGATTCTATTTTGAACATAGCATGCTGTGTTTACAGCTTCTGCCCATAAAAACTTTGCTACATTAGTTTCATGCATCATGGTTCTGGCCATTTCTTGCAGAGTTCTGTTCTTCCTTTCTACAACCCCATTTTGTTGAGGAGTTCTAGGAGAAGAGAATTCATGCAAAATGCCATATTTTTCACAGAAATTTTCAAAAGGTTCATTTTCAAATTCTTCACCATGATCACTTCTAACTTTTAAAATAGTGTAGCCTTTTTCATTTTGAATTTGTTTGCAGAAGATGCTAAACTCATCATAAGCTTCATCTTTTGTTCTTAGGAATTTTACCCAAGTCCATCTACTGTAATCAACAACAATTACTAATCCATACTTCTTTCCATTGATAGAGGCAGTGTTAACTAGCCCAAACAGGTCAATGTGAAGAAGTTCCAATGGTCTTGAGGTAGAAACAATGTTTTTAGGTTTAAAAGAAGATTTTGTAATCTTTCCTTTTTGACAAGAACCACAAAGTGTGTTTGAGTGATATTTGATTTTTGGTAAACCTCTGACAAGGTCAAGCTTGCTAAGCTTAGAGATTAACCTCCAGTTAGCATGGCCTAACCTCTTATGCCAGATCCATTTTTCTTCACTCAAGGTCAGAAGACACACAACTTTTTGTTCATTCAAATCAGACAGATTTATTTTATAAACATTGTTCTTTCTCAGACCTTTGAATACAATGGAGTTATCAGATTGTTTAGTTACAGTACATGATTCCTTATTAAAGACAACTACATAACCATTGTCGCAAAATTGACTTATGCTCAATAGGTTATGTTTGAGTCCATCAACTAACCAAACATCATTAATAGATAGGGAAGAATTACCTACTGTACCTGTACCTATTATCTTTCCTTTTTGATTGCCTCCAAAGCCAACAGAGCCTCCCTCTTTCAGAGTCAACTTAGAAAATAGTTGTTTGTCACCAGTCATATGCCTTGAACATCCACTATCCAGGTACCATGAATGATTCATGATACTTCCTTGAGTGGTAGGCTGTATGAGAAACAACTTTAATCATTGCGGTAGAATTCTTCATCACAGTTAATGATAAAGTCATCCCAGTATTCTTCCTCTTCACTTCTCAAGTTCTGATTGTTAACTTGAGAACTTGTCAGCCATTTGTCTAGGACATAAGCCCTTCTTCCTTTGCATAGGACTTGTTTCCATGCTCTAGGTAGGACATATCCTTTCCTAGTTGGTAAATCTGAATGGTACATTATTTCAGCTTTTGGTACCCATCTTCTGGGTCCACGCTTGTTAGTCCACAAATGCTTACTATATTGTTTAGTGTTAGAGAAAGATCTTGGTTTGGAATAATAACCTTTTTGAAACTTTTTCTTTGTTTAAGATCTGTTATTATTCCAGGATTTAGATTGTTTATGATTCCAGGGTTTGTATTTATCACCAATCCTTTGTTCTGATTGGTTATATCTACGGACTCTAGAATCATAAATAATCTGAGTCCTATATTGCATCTGAGGTTTGGAGTTTGAATTTTTTCTTTTAGAAACTTCTGAGTCTTTAGATTGACTAGCCTCAGGTACTGAAGTTCCTTTGGGTCCAGAATTTGAAGTCTCAGATTTTGAAGTTTTCAGAACATCTGAACAAATATTCTCAAGTTCTGAATAACTTCTATCTTCTGAACTTTTCTTTCCAGATCCTGAGGAACTTGGTTCCTTTGAGCTGTCAGCTTCCAAATCTCTCAGATCATCATCCTCATTTTCAAAAGTACCAGGATTCTTTCCCTCTTCACTTGGTGGAACAACATAATAAACCCAAGATTTTCCAACCTTTTTGGCAAAGGTCTTCAGCTTTGAATATGTTCTACCATATTCATAGCCAAGTCCTTCTCCTCTATGTCTCAAAACATTATAAATTCTATTAGCAGCTTTGATCTTCCCAAGGTTGAGATGCACAAACTGTTGAAGAGCTATTTCCTGCTCATCAATAGGTTTGTGACACACATCACAACCCTTTTCAAAGTCATTCACTCTATTCAGAGTTTCTTGATATAGACCTTGAAAATGTTCTGTCTGTTCAGTCAGAGTGTTAAGCTTTTCTTGTAAAACTTTTTGTTTACTTAACACTCTGAGATGTTTCTCAATGACCTTGTTAAGTGAAGTTATAAGTTGAGATTTAGAACAGTCAGAAAATACCTCATCTGTCACTTCTGAATCTGATTCTGATTCATCCTCTGAGTCTGCATCTGAGTCAGTTGAAGCCATTATGGCTAGATTTGCCTCTTCCTCTTCCTCAACTTCTTCCTCAGATGATAGCTCTTCAAAAGCAGCCATCAGACTCTTTTTCAATTTGCTCTTAAATTGTTGCTTCTTTGAGCTGTATCTCTTGCTTTTGTCTTTGGCAGACATTTCTGGACAGTCAGCAATAAAGTGTCCTGGCTTCTTACAGTTGAAGCAGTTCTTCTGATCATCCTTTTTGCTGACAAAATTTCTGGAGCTGTTTCCTCTGAAGTTTCTTTTGTTAAACCTGTTCCATTGCTGAAACTTGGTAAATAAAGCAAACTCATCTTCACCCATTTCCTCCTCTTGACCATCTGCAGAAGATTCCTCTTCAATGTCAAGAAGCTGAGTCTTAAGAGCTTTAGAAGGAGTCCTAGTTGATTGTAAAGCCATAGACTTGGACTTCTTCTTAGCTTCTGAATCAGCATTCAGAACCATCTCATGGCTTCTGAGATTGCTTATCAGAGCCTCAAGACTCAGAGTCTTGAGATTTTGAGCTTCTTCTATTGCAGTGACCTTAGGTCTCCAAGCAATAGGAAGACTCCTCAGAATCTTCTGAACATGGTCATAGGTGGAATAACTCCTCTTAAGAGCTTTAAGACCAGATACAAGGATTTGAAACCTTGTAAACATAGTCTCAATACTTTCATCTTGTTGCATAGTGAATAGTTCATATTGCCTTATCAAGAGACTAGCCTTAGCCTCTTGAACCTTTTCATTACCATCATAGGTAGCACACATAGAATCAAAGATAGATTTAGCAGTAGACTTGTTTTCTATTCTGACATAATCTTCATGTCTGATAGCACCAACAACAATGTCCTTTACTCTATGATGCTTAGTGTAGATTTTTAAGTTAGCTGGTGTGAGTAACTTTCTATGCTCAATGGACAATCTTCCATGTTCATTTAAGTTTTCAAAAGTTACTCCCAGCTCAACCAAATCCCACAACTCATGATCAATAGCAGTAATATTGCTATACAGTCTTTCCTTCCACCACTCAAATAATGATGCATCACCATTGAATATAGGGGCTTTTCTATTGCCACTATGTTCATGTGATTCATTACTCAAGTAGTCAAAACCAAAAGCATTTCTAGGACCACCACCAGCACCACTGGCATCACCGGCTTCACCGGTTGTTCTAGTGCTACTATCGTCTCCTCCAGACATAGTGTTCTCACAAGATCTTTACTGTCTCACTGTTAAGTGAAAGTAACAGACCAGTGCTCTAGATACCAATTGAAGGTGTGAAAACACAAGAAGGGGGGGTTGAATTGTGTTTTAGCTAAGTTAAAACTTTTTCAAAGTTCTTAACTTAACTACGTTAGCAGCGGATAAGTAACACAAATAATAACAAGATAAGAGAGAGAGAAAGCACACAAGCAATTTATACTGGTTCCTCTCACAAAACGAGAGTAGTCCAGTCCCCTTGCACTTCCAAGGGAGTTCACTATAATCACACAAGATTACAAATGCTCAAGCACACAAGCAAGAGACTTCACAACAATGCTCAAGCACACAAGCTTAAGACTTCACACTTAAGCACACAAGCTTAAGTTTTCTCAAGTACCAGAGATAATAAAGTAGTTGAAAGTATACAACTGCTCTTAGGAGAACCTAAAAGAGAAAATACAATGAATACAAAGTATTTGAACTACAAGTGCAAAAACACTAGATCAGAGGTTCAGAGCTTGTATACAGAATTCAGAGTTTGTTCGAGCGCGTGTTAAATCCTTGATATTCTTATATATAATACAACTGATCCTTCTAGTATATATACAGCTAGAAAAGAGTCGTTGCAGAAATGACCGTTGAAGTAGATAGCCTTTTGTCTTCAAGCAACTTGTCTTGATGCAGTTGGTTGTTTCTAAAACTGAGTAAGAGTTTCAGACAATTTGACCATGTGCAGAGAAGACTTTCCTTATTCAGCTAACATGTCTGATGTCCCACGTTCTCAAGAGTGGACAGACAAAATGATAGTAGCTGTTCTGATCAAGCTTGAAAGGTCATTTTCTTCATTGGTAGAAGAGTTGACTTGCAAAAGGGAATCTTCACAGACTTCAAGAAGATCTTCAGAGGTTGATGAAGCTTTAGACACTTAAGAAGTTCTGACGACTTCATCATCTGAAGGTTGTAACTTCTGAAGTTCAACATCTTCTGAGCGCTTGTAAACTTCTGAATACATATCTTCTGAGCTTCACTCAGAGCTTATCTGAAGCTAATATCTGCACACTTAAATTAAATTTTTAGTCCTTCCAATTGTTTATTAATACTTTGTTATCATCAAAACCTTAATAGATTTAGGGGCAAACATTTTTAAATCAATTTTGTTCCAACACTTTGGACTTGATTTCCTTTTATAGATGCTTGCTTGAGGTTGAAGCTTGGCCTTCAAGTATATCAGTTAGAAGGCAAAATAGAGCTGTTACTCAGTGCTCTACATGCAGCAGATAACTTCTGCATAATTTGCAGATTCTCTGTTCAGTCTTGGAACAGTCTTGATTTCCTTTTGGCTTTGATCCATAAGATCCAAATATGTGTGAGCTGTTACCAAGTACATATGAGTTGTTTCTTACTTCCTTCCACTGTCATGTATCAGATATAGCCGTTTGGATGCTCAGAAAAGGACTCATGACAGTTGGAAATGGTTTTGAAAAATTGTGTGCAGGATCAGTCTTGCATCAGTCTTGAAACAGTCTTGACTGCACCAGCAAATAAGATGAACCTTCATCCTTCCTTCCTTGTGGTGTGCAGCTGTTAAATAGCTCTAAGGGCTGATCAGTAGTAGCCTTAGCTTGAGAATAAAACCAGCTGGAATAGTACAAGAGCATATGAGACAAAAAGTACTTCTATGACACCACCATTGAAGAATGTTCCCTAAATGGTCCTTTTGCAAGTACATCACAACTCATACTTAAAAATGTGTTGTTGCATTCTGATTGGTCTATGATATTTGATTAGATGTTTTCATTGGATGATCAATACCATAAAAGATCATGAGAGATCAATGCTTATGATTCATCACATGACTAGGAAAGCATATGCTTAAATTCCATCAAATGTTGTTGATCCCAAAAGAGATTATTTCCTGTAGTGATTTGGTCCATAAATCCATTGTAAAGTGCTTATTTGTTTTGTTCTTAGTTGACTTGAAAAACCAGAAAGCACTTATTTCCAAAACGTGCTTATAGGCAAAACTGTAGTCTGTCTGCTAAGAATGTTCTCAGAATGGTCTTGAAACAGCTTTGCAGGATTTTTACTTTGCAAGTAGCTTGTTAGAATCTATTTAATCTTATGCCACTCAAAAGCACTTGTTAGATAACAAAATGATCAGAATCATTTAAAATATAAATAAAGATGTTTGTAATAATTAAAACATCAAAAGTGGATTTTGCCTCAACAATCTCCCTCTTTTTGATGATGACAAACTTCTTTAATTTAGATTTTAAAAATGATTTCTGATTTAATCAAATGATGAAAGCACTAGTGTTTTTATCAAAAAGCTCCCCCTCAATTTATGCATTCAATTTCAAATTATCAAGATAAAATTGAGCTAGATAAAAATTCTGAATCATAACACATCCTTAATCATTCAAATTTAAAATAAGCATTACAAATCATGTTTCAGCAGGATTAGGATCAAAAGATGATTCAGAACAAGAAGAAACAGATACCTAAGACTTAGATTACATAATGCTAGATGTCTTATCCTATGATTAAAACTTCCTACAATATCTAGTCATCAAAAGTTCCAAATTTTAAACACAGTACAATAAGCAAACACAATACATGATCAGAAATATTTAAAAATCCTAGCATTCTTGAACAAGCTTCTTCTTCTTTTCTCCCCCTTTTGTCATCACAAAAAGTGGAGGGACTGCAAAGTTTTTTAAGGAGACACAGTAGGGCTGGAAGCATCAGAGGATGGATCATTTTCTGGCTGAGGGAATTCAGGAATGTGTGGAGGAGGATTGGCTGAAGGATGAGGAATATTGAGAATAGGGCAAACATGGTCACAGAGCCAGTTGCGATAGTTTTGTTGCTCAAGCATGATATGCATAAGCAGATTGTTCTGCTGCATCATGGCTTCCAAAATCTTGGTGGTTTCTCTCTTGGTTTTGGAAACATCTTTCTCCATTCTGGTTCTCTTAGGTCTGGTGCTAGGACCAGCAGCAGCAGGATCATCAACATGTGGAGCAAAGTCCTCAATGTTTTGACCAGAGGAGCAAAAAGATTTAAGTGACCCAAAGTGTGGTGGAAAGGAGGGTAAGGAATTACCAGTGGAGTACAGAGGAATTTGAACTTGAGAGAGTTCAGGACTTGGAATTTTTAGCAAGCTCTTAAGGAAATTAGAGCTGGATTGGGAATCATAGTATGGTGGAGAAAATAGAGCTTTGTTGGTGAATCTTGGATTGGTGGTCAATCCTTCAAGAACATGTGCAGCATTTTGGGAAAGAGTGGGTTGGTTGTTTAATCCAAAGCTTGAGTCAAAGCCAAGTGAGACATCAAGATCAACAAAAGGAACAAAAATTGTTGAAGTAGGTTCCAAGCTGTGATTTGCAGAGGGAGCAAGGTTGAGAACGTTCTCAGACTGTTCTACAATACCAGTAGCAGTTAAATTTTTGTCAGCTTCAAAAACTTCTCTCTTTCTTTTCTCACCTACAGTAGGTGCATCAGCTGCTTTCTTCATGTGAGACAAGTTTTTCAAATCAAACACTTTAGAGTTGTTAAAACTCTTTTCCTTCTTGAGCTCTACCTTGCATTCTCTAAAAACCTTAGTTAGATGCATTCTCTAAAAACCTTGCATTCTCTTTGTTTTCCTTTCTAAAAAGAGTGGTATCTATTTTTCCTCTAGAAAAATCATTGTTTAAAAGGAATGTGCTTAATCTTTCATACCATGCTCTTGGAGCGTGCTTAAGCCCATAAAGAGCTTTAGTTAGCTTAAAAACATGATATGGTCTATGTTGGTTAATAAACCCAGGTGGTTGATGAACATAGACTTCTTCATTTAAAAATCCATTTAGAAAAGCACTTTTGACATCCATTTGAAAAAGTTTTAAACATTTATGAGATGCATATGCAAGTAATATTCTAATTGCTTCTAACCTGGCCACTGGTGCAAAAGTTTCATCATAATCAATACCTTCTTGTTGATTATATCCTTGAGCTACAAGTCTTGCCTTGTTCCTTATAACTTTTCCTTCTTCACCAAGTTTATTCCTAAATACCCATTTAGTACCAATGATTGAACTCTCTTGAGGTTTAGGAACTAGTTTCCAAACTTCATTTCTCTCAAATTGCAGAAGCTCTTCTTTCATAGCATTAATCCAGGATTCATCTATGATTGCTTCATTTATGGATTTTGGTTCAATTTGAGAAATCATAGCTAAATTATTTTCTTTGTTTTGAGCAGCTCTTCTTGTTCTTACACCATCTGCAGTACTTCCAATGATTTGATCTTGTGGATGATAATTGACCATTTTCCATGATCTTGGAGGAGCTTGTGAGGATTCTTCTATTTCATTAATTTTCTTTTTCTGATTTGTAGTTTCCTCTTCCTCATCAGTAATTATGGTTGTTTGTTCCTCAAACTCATCAAACTTTACATGCATGCTTTCTTCCATAGCTTGAGTTCTTAGGTTATAAATTCTATAAGCTTTTGAAGTTAAAGAATATCCTAAGAATATTCCTTTGTCTGATTTTGAGTCAAACTTACCCAGATTATCTCTAATATTAAGAATGTAGCAGTAGCAGCCAAAAATATGAAAGTATGATATGTTAGGTTTTTTATCTTTCCAGATTTCATAAGGTGTTTTCTTTAAAACTTTTCTAATAGTTACTCTGTTCAAGATATAGCAAGCAGTGTTTATGGCTTCAGCCCAAAAGTACTTTTCCACATTTGATTCATTTATCATAGTTCTTGTCATTTCTTGTAGGGTTATATTTTTTCTTTCTGCAACTCCATTTTGTTGTGGAGTTCTAGGACAAGAAAAATTGTGAGAAATACCATTTTCATTAAAAAAGGTTTCAAACAAAGAATTTTCAAATTCACCTCCATGATCACTTCTAATGGAGATAATTTTTGTTTCTTTTTCATTTTGAACTTTTAAGCAAAAGTTTTTGAAAGCTTCAAAAGAATCATCTTTTTGTTTTAAAAATAACACCCAAGTAAATCTGGAATAATCATCTACAATAACAAAACCATGATTCTTACCTCCAAGACTTGTGGTTCTGACTGGTCCAAACAAGTCTATGTGAAGTAGTTCAAGAGGTCTTTTGGTTGAAATAAATTCCTTTAGTTTAAAACTACTTTTTACTTGTTTTCCTCTTGCACATGATTCACATAACTTATCATTATCAAAGCTTATCTTTGGTAATCCTCTTACTAGATCAAGTTTAGAAAGTTTTGAAATGGTTTTCATACTTATATGTCCTGCCCTTTTGTGCCAAATCCATTTGTCTTTTTCAAGAGACACAAAACATGATTCATCAGGGAGTTCATCTAAGTATATGATATAAACATTCTTTTTCCTTGATCCATTGAAAAGAATTTTGTCAGAAGATGAGTGTTTGATTTCACATGTATCAGGTTTAAATATAACCTCAAAACCATTGTCACATAATTAACTAATGCTTATTAAGTTATGTTTAAGACCTTCTACATAATGGACATTTTCAATTTTAGCAGAGTTTATCTTACCAATTGTACCTTTACCTTTGATAGTAGCTGTCTCATTATTACCAAAAGTAACTGATCCTCCTTCTTTCTTTTCAAAAGAGAGAAAGCTTTGTCTATCTCCAGTCATATGTCTGGAGCAACCACTGTCCAAGTACCATGGCTTCTTCTTGACTGTGAGAAGACATTCCTGCATTTGTTTTTAGCATGCTTTTAGGTACCCATATCTTTTTGGGTCCTTGATGGTTAGTGTTATAATGATTCTTCTTATGTTGATAAGAAGAGTTCCTATATGTTTGTTTGGAAGTCTGTTTCTTAAGATTGTTCTAAGATTGTTCTGAAAAGTATTTCCTATGATAATTTTGTTGTCTAGATTTTCTATAACAAAAAGGTTCAAGATGTCCTTCCTTATGACAGTAAGAGCATTTGTATATAGGTTTATTAGGAACAAAAAATTTCTTGTAAATTCTTTGATTATTGTAAGTTTCAAAACCTAGGCCTGTTTTACTAAAACTATTTTTCTGAGATCCTAAAATATTTTCAAAAGTTTTAGTAAAATATTCTTCCTTAGTATTTTGTTTTCTTCTTGTATGTTAGAATCAATTTGTTGATTTTCTCTAAGTTCTTCTAGTTTTCTTTTATGAGCAATTTCCATGTTCTTAATTATGTCTTTTAATATTTCATTTTCAGTTTTATATTCATCTTTTTCTTTGGTAATTCTAATTACTTCTTCCTGAAGTTGATCATACTTTTTGTTTAGGTTTAAACTATCATAAAATAAATTATCAAAAAGATGTTCAGTTATTTGACAGGAAGAGCAAGTTTCAAATATTACCTCTTGTGTTTCTGATCTTGTCATAAGACATACGTTTGCTTCTTGGTCCTCTTCTTCTTCTGGAAGTTCATCCAATTCATCCCAAGTTGCCATCATTGATTTCTTGACAAAAGTTTTTTAAGTTTTGGACAATCACTTTTGTAGTGTCCAAATTGATTGCATTCATAGCATTGAATTTTGCTCATGTCAACTTCAGATTTTGCACCATTTCTTTTATTTGGAAATGTTCTTCTCATTTGATTCTTTCTCATCATGAGTCTTTGAATTCTCCTTGAGAGTAGAGCAAATTCTTCTTCATTATCTTCATCAAGCAAGTCTTTGCTGAAAAGAATTTCTTTCTGCTGAAGACATTCTTTTGTTTGAGAGTCCAAAGCAATCATCTTTTTCTTTGGAGATTTATCCTCTTGAAGTATTGCTTCATGAGCTTTAAGAGAACCAATCAAGTCCTCCATCTTAACTTCAGATAGAGTTTTTGATTCAGTAATGGCTGTTACTATATGCCTCCATTCTTTTGGTAGGCATCTTAGTATCTTTCTTACTCTTTCATGTGTGGTATATGTTTTTCCAAGAGAGTTGAGTTCATTTATGATGATGGTGAATCGTCCATACATCTGATCAATGGATTCATCTTCTTTCATCTCAAATAACTCAAACTTTCTTACACCAATATCAATTCTTGTCTCTTTGACACGACTGGTTCCTTCATGATGGGTTTTGAGAGTTTCCCACATTTATTTAGCATTTTTGCATTGCATAATTCTGTCATATTCTTCCCTGCACAAAGCACTTTTAATAAATAATTGAGCTTTAGTATTTAGGAGTACCCTATCTGCTTCAGTGGTTGTCCATTCAGCTTGAGGCTTTGGAGTGATGGAGTCTTTTGCCAAAGGTGTGTATTCTCCATTTTCAACCACTGACCACATGTAATTGTCTTGTGATCTTAGGAACAACTCCATTTTGTCTTTCCAATAGTAGTAGTCATTTCCTTCAAATAGTGGTGGCCTAGTTGATGATCCACCTTCTGAAATAAACTTTGCAGGTTTTGACATACTTTCTTCCTGAATCTTTTTCCTCTAAGCACTTGTTAGATGCTCAACCTTTAGAGGCAGAGCTCTGATGCCAATTGAAGTAGCAAAGTTTTTCACAAGAAAGGGGGGGTTTGAATTGTGAACCTTTTTAAATTTAAACTTAAGTCACAAAATAAATGGTTAGTAATAAAATTAATATTGTGCTCAGTGAGATCGTTCTAAGAATGATCTGTGCTGTGTAAAAACAGATGCAGAAAATAAAAGTTTATGGGAAAGAAGATAAACACAAAGAGTTATCCTGGTTCACCCCTAATCTATGGGTTACGTCCAGTCCCCACCACCTGTGAGTTTGTCCACTAGAATCACTTAAAGGTTACAGATCCAAGACTTACACATTCACCTTGATCTTGACCTAAGATCAACAACTTACCAAAGCTCCTAGAGCTTTGAACTTTCCTAGTCACCTTGACCAAACAACACTCAATCAATAGTCACGTATTGACTTGAGCTATTATAATATAAATGATTTGTTTCTAAGCTTAATTTCAGACTCACTATAAAAGAGAAGCTTAGATGAAAGCACTCTAAAGAGGTTTGTCCTCAGATTGTGTTACAAAAGAGTGACTTAAAAAGGACTTTGAGCTAAAGAGATTGAATGAGATCTATATCACTTGAATTGCTTGAAAACTCTTGCTCTTTCCTTTGGACTTGATTGCCTTTTATAGATGCTTGCTTGAGGTTGAAGCTTGACCTTCAAGTATATCAGTTAGAAGGAAAAATAGAGCTGTTACTCAGTGCTCTACATGCAGCAGACAACTTCTGCATAATTTGCAGATTCTCTGTTCAGTCTTGGAACAGTCTTGATTTCCTTTTGGCTTTGATCCATAAGATCCAAATATGTGTGAGTTGTTACCAAGTACATATGAGTTGTTTCTTACTTCCTTCCACTGTCATGTATCAGATATAGCCGTTTGGATGCTCAGAAAAGGACTCTTGACAGTTGGAAATGGTTTTGAAAAACTGTGTGCAGGATTAGTCTTGCATCAGTCTTGAAACAGTCTTGACTGCACCAGCAAATAAGATGAACCTTCATCCTTCCTTCCTTGTGGTGTGCAGCTGTTAAATAGCTCTAAGGGCTGATCAGTAGTAGCCTTAGCTTGAGAATAAAACCAGCTGGAATAGTACAAGAGCATATGAGACAAAAAGTACTTCTATGACACCACCATTGAAGAATGTTCCCTAAATGGTCCTTTTGCAAGTACATCACAACTCATACTTAAAAATGTGTTGTTGCATATGAGAGATCAATGCTTATGATTCATCACATGACTAGGAAAGCATATGCTTAAATTCCATCAAATGTTGTTGATCCCAAAAGAGATTATTTCCTGTAGTGATTTGGTCCATAAATCCATTGTAAAGTGCTTATTTGTTTTGTTCTTAGTTGACTTGAAAAACCAGAAAGCACTTATTTCCAAAACGTGCTTATAGGCAAAACTGTAGTCTGTCTGCTAAGAATGTTCTCAGAATGGTCTTGAAACAGCTTTGCAGGATTTTTACTTTGTGTTTACCAAATTTTAAGAAAACTCTTTGCAAGTAGCTTGTTAGAATCTATTTAATCTTATGCCACTCAAAAGCACTTGTTAGATAACAAAATGATCAAAATCATTTAAAATATAATTAAAGATGTTTATAATCTTTAAAACATCAAAAGTGGATTTTGCCTCAACAATGTCATGAATCTTCCTTCTCACGTGATGGACCGTACCAAAGTTAATTTCTTCTTAACAATTACTTATTGATCATACGTTCCCTTTCTTACCTATTGCATTCAATGGCTATGAATTAGCATGATATTTCCACAAGATTGATTCCTTTGATCTCCCTCTTATTTGCTAAAATAAAACACTTTTATTTCCTCAAATTCCATTAACATGGTAATGAATACCTTCCTTTTTGTTTCTCCTTCGACAACTCATCATTTTTAGCCAAAAATGACACTTTATTTCTTTGTCTAGCAAAAATAGTGTGATCATTTGTTTACTGGTCTTTCCTTTTCAATTGCCCAAATTAATTCATAGTAATGGTTGGTTGATTGAACCTCACTATCAGGGGCGTCTCCGGGTTTTAGGAGGCTCTGTGCAAAATATAAAAATGACTCTTTAATATAAAAAATTTAATTTTTTTTAAGAAAAAACTGTCGATTTAAATTGCGTATAATATAAAAAAATCATTTTTATTCTTGTAAACATATAGATTATCAATATTAAACCAATTGCATTAAATTAAAAAGGAACCTTCTAATCTAAGGTTAAATTTTATGCAAAGATTAAAATGGACTAAAACTATATTTACGACAATAGATAACAATCTATTGATACTCATATGATATTATATGAACATTAACAATATATAACTATTAGTTTAAGGCCTAAAAATTAATCTATTAATATACATCTGATATTTTATAGTTATAAATAATATATAAGTAATATTATAGGACCTCAAAATTTTGAGTTGAGGTCTGATGCCGTCGCACACCTCGCACATGTGTGCAAGCCGCCACTGCTCACTATTATTCCCCACAAATTCAGTAAGTACAGAATCAGTTACTCTCCTTCCACCTTCTCGTAGTAATTTCATTTGAGGGTTGATTGTCAATTTAGACCACTATGGAAATTGCTCATAACTCACATCTATTCATGCCCATTAAGAAAATTATAACCGCTCTCCTTTTATTGTATTCACAGGCTAGATGCCACTCCTTATCTCATGATTATGTTTCTTTCCATATAATAGATGGCCAAAAATCAAGTCTCTACTACATTCCAATTCTTCATGAATTATGACTATCATCATGGTAGTAAGAATCAAAAATACATCTCACACTTTTCTTTTCATATAGCCAAACTCATTTTAAAATCCTCTTGTCTCAATTGCTAGTCACGTACCTCAAGTAAAGTCAACCAATTTATCCCTAACCTTTCATCTTGTCAATTTCATGTAAGTTCTTGTAAACATGTTCGTCTATTTTATTATTTGCCTCACTTTATGAAATTCTAATTTTATCCTATATCATTTTCGTTCTCTTAAAGCTTTCACCGTAAAATTGCGACTATGTCATCGTTAGCCGTTGGATCGTGCTTAATTTTGGACAGTAGCTTCTCAACACATAGTTATTCGTTTCAACCGTTGGATCTTCGAACCGAACTCTAGAATGAGAGTCATCGTATGCGCACTGTAGCTGTGAATTTAGGCTAGAATTGTGCTTGGAAGGAAAGCGTCCAAGGTAAGGGCTTTTTCCCCATACATTCATGCTACGTAAGGATTGTGTTGTGAGGTGGTAATAGGGTCTTTGTCTTTTAAAAGAAAACTAAAAAAAAGAAAAAGAAAAAGAACTTTG
The DNA here is from genome assembly GCF_020283565.1 of Trifolium pratense. NCBI lineage: Eukaryota > Viridiplantae > Streptophyta > Magnoliopsida > Fabales > Fabaceae > Trifolium > Trifolium pratense. The sequence continues at coordinate 25,169,090 of NC_060065.1, forward strand.
TATTTGAGAATTTGTAAGCTTTGAGAATTTTGATTTGAGAATTGTTGTTGTGCTGATTTGTTGTTGTCACGTTGAATTTGTTCGATAATTTGAGAATTTGTCTTGGATGTAAATATGACAATGCATCCATCCATTTGCCAAACCCTTTGTTGTCGTGCAGTGGAAGTCCGATGTGTTTCACTCGGCTTTCAAATTTGTTGTCGTGCAGAGGAGTGTTTTCAGGAATATAATTCTGACCTCCGACCCTGGTACCACATGCATCTAGAGATTCTAGGTCGCATTGCATACATTATTTCTTAAATATCCTAGTGTGCATAATTTGTTAATTGTGCATTACGTTGTTTTTATGATGTTCGGATAGTGTGTTGCTTTATATGATTGATGATGAGTTATCCGCGTACCTTTTTGTAAAATAAATAATTATATATATTTTTTTTTAAAAATCGTTTGATTGATGAAGTGTTTTGTTATTATTTTATAACATTTTTCTTATGGTGAGTATGATTCAATTTGGATAAGGAAATTGACCCTTACAAATAACATTTTAGGTACTCAAGGAGATGATCATAATTGGTGCTTTTGTTTGATGCGTGCGCGGGGATAAACATGAGGGGTTTTCATTAACTTGTAATTTAAATGAAACATTGTATCATTGTATAAATATTACTTGTAATCTCAAATAATTATTCTTCTTTATAGAAACAAAAAAATTTAGTCATATGTTTAAGGAAATAAAGTCTTTTTTTATAGTTATTTTATTGTTAAAAATCTGGGCTGTTACACCAAGCATTCCTTCTTAGGCCTAATATCTGCTAACATAATCGACATCTCAGTTGCAGCATCCATATCATCCTGCGCTAGCTCCACAGCCCAATCAAAACTCCAAGTCCAATTATCATCACTCCAAGAACCGAAAGCAACTATAGGAGCATCAGGTTGCAACGATTTTGCATACAATTGAGGGAATAAATTCATGAAACTTTCATGACCCAACCATCAAGCAACAAGAGGGAGATGTTTTGCCTATAAATAGGATCTTCTTCAAGAGAAGAAGGGGCTCTCTCTCATTCTGAAAAACCACCATACTTTCATTCTTGTAAAGAGACAACTCTTTAATTCTTGTAAAGTCAATCAATTTTTTCTCTGATCATACTTGTATCAATTATCAATCTTGAATAATACAAACCCCCTATGTTCTTTACCAGAACAGGATCATCATCTGACTTATAAAACTCCCGGGGTTGTTGGGATTGAACCAAGGGTAATCACACCATTCAATCAATAATACAACCCCCTTTAGTTTTTACCAGAACATTTTGGCGCCCACCGTGGGGCTGCGGTAAAATCATTTGATCTCAGCCTACCACACAAAACTAGACGAAAAATCAAACATTTCCACATGGCTGGAGAACACGGAAATAACGATAACTCTAGCGTTAACACCTTGCAATCCGCCGTCGTAGAAATACGGCGCTTACAGACCCAGATTGCGGCCATCGAAGCCGAAAGAACACATGAGAAAGAAAAAGCGAAAATGATTTCAGAGGAGGAGGAAGGAGAGAGCGTCATGGACGTACAGCCTCTAGCACAACACTTATGGGACACCCAAGTCTTGGAAGCAATTAAGGTTCCTCACCTTCCTACCTTTGACGGAAAAACTGACCCTCGAGAGCATCTGATGGCAATTGGAACACAAACTGCCATAATCAATGCTCCGGAGCATATGAAATGTAAACTACTAGCCGGTACCTTCAAGGATGTAGCCTTACGTTGGTACATGAACCTTCCAAGGAATTCAATAGAAAGTTATGCCGATTTTCATAAAAAATTCATTCACCAGTTCGCCGGATCGAAACACGTGAAAGTCACATCAACTAGCCTTTTCTCCATTCGCCAAAACCACGGCGAATCGTTGCGCAGTTTTCTAGTCAGATTTAGCGAGGCCACCATCAAGGTCTCAAATCCAAACCAGGAGATGTTCGTGGCGGCCTTCCACAATGGGCTAAAAGCAGGACATTTCAACGAATCCTTAGCCCAAAAACCAGCCTCATCAATGCAGGAGGTAAACAAGAGAGCGGAGTGTTACATAAAGGGCGAAGAAAGTAACGCCGAGAAAAGGCAAAGAGACGCCAAGGAGAAGGAATATGTGGGCCGTGCTACTAGAGCGCCAGAACACCCGCGACCAAAAACGGGAAGTCATCAAGGAAACACGTGGCAAAGGCACCATGGTAAGCCCTACCAACAACCGCCAAGGAGAGAGTTCAGGAATCACCCTGCCGATGAAGAGTTTACGCCATTGAATGCGTCAAAAGTGTACGTGTTAAACGAAATTCTGGCCAGTGGTTTGGCAAACCTCCCCCCAAAAAGAGCCAACAATATCCCCTTGGGGCTCAACGACAACGCCTGGTGCGCCTACCACAGGTGCAGAGGTCATTCTACGGAAAAGTGCTTCCGCCTAAGAGATTTGATTGACGAACTGATTAAAAGCGGACACCTCCGGAGGTTCATTGACGATGCAGCGCAAGGCCGGGTCGTCGTGCCAAAAATCCCCAGACAAGAGCCACGAGATACTCAGGGGCCAAGTAAAGAGCCTCCAAAGGAGAGGATCTCTGTGAATACAATAGCGGGGGGATTCTCAGGAGGAGGTGAGTCAAGCTTAGCAAGGAAAAGATATGTGCGCCGAGCCATCTCAGAGATATATCTCGTGAGACAACCCCAACCACTCGACGTTCCGGATTTGGTATTCACTGCAAGGGATGGCCTGGAGGTAGCGCCCCATGACGATGACCCTTTAGTAATACAAGTCCAAATCCTCAACTGCGATGTAAAGAGAGTACTGATTGACTCAGGAAGTTCAGCAGATATTATGTACTGGGAAGCTTTCAAGGCCATGCAATTAGCGGAGGAGCAATTGCAGCCATATGCGGGAGCTCTAGTTGGGTTTTCCGGAGAACAGGTAGACGTAATGGGCTACGCCTTGTAACACCCAAACCCATTAATTATATATTTCTACCTTAGTAAAATCTTTTTCAAAATACGCAACGGAAAATCACATTTAGTTTATTGAATACCGGTTCGAGTATTACACTCCTCTACCAAAATAATACTAATGTAGTTAATTAGTAAAAATTGTTTATACAAATGTTAAATCAACTAATGTATTTATTAGCTATACAAAACAACCTAGATAAGGAGACTCTATATACATATAAAACCCCCTTTCCCGTGTCACAATCAGAGCGGAGCTTCACCGACGACTCGACATCGAATACCACAAAACCTGTAAATCTGGACCCCCAACGGTCCAGCACATAACACATAAAAGAGAGTTAGATAACATACTCAAAATATAAGTGTAAGTAAAACGGTACTTAAACACTTCTTCATACTCATGCATAATCATACATTATACATATGCATCACCATCATTCATGCATATTCATATATCATGCATATACTTCATTTATCACCTAATCAATCATCCACAAAATACACCAAACATATAGTTTCACGTCGTCTCGGACAATACCAAAACATCAACAAATACATTGTTCAGATTATGGTCATGACGGACCCTGCGTTGTTCATTTTATAGTCATGACGGACTCTGCTCCTCACATACGGATTAACAATCAACATTTACCAAGTATGTGTCAAACATCATTTATTATAAAATGCACACATAATCCCTAATGCAATCTAATGCTTCACATTCATGTTATGTCCTCTAGACACCTCTAATGCATGTGGTACCATCGTCTTTATCAGGGTATTTCACCTCCGATATCCTTCTTTATCAAACAAATATAGTTCGATATCCTTCTTTATTGGACAAGCCAATATCCCTAAATATTCATGATGCATGCACTCAAAACTCATGAATATATCCACCAACAATTATGGCATATAGCCCATCAACAATAACGTGGAACACTATCCAACGTCCGTCTTTATTAAGATAATCAATACCTTAATATCCGTCTTTATCAAATAACATAATTCGATATACTTCTTTATTAGAATAACATAATTCTAATATCCTTCTTTATTAAGTTGATTAACACCTTAATATACTTCTTTGACATTTAAATAAACATCATCATTCATCAACAAGCTATCATCACATAAACATCAACACAACCCTCATGCAATTAATATATAACAACTACATTAAGCATGCCTCAACTCATAAAACAAACACCGGAATCGGAGTCTACACGAAAAACTGAGTAAAATAGGTTCCGGGGTCGAAAACCCTCAAAAGTCAACCAAAAGTCAACATTTTCAATCCTGTGAACAGTGCCTGCGCTGGGGCGCCGCCGGACTTTGTCACAAAACAGAGTCAAAATGGCATTTCTAGACTTCTCTGGGCGCCTGGGCACCACTCCTTTAAAACGGTGCGCCACAGACAAATTGTGCAGGATTTCTGCAGGACAGCCTCTCATTGTGCAGAATCCAAATTCTTTAGCAAATACTTACTCACTCTTATCTTTTGGGCACTACAAAATGCTCTCCGATACTTACCTTAGGCATCGCCTTCAACTCCTTACTATATGTGCTCAAACACAACATCTACTCACATGTGCGGTAATCCTTTTCGCAAACTCTCACCTAACACAAGTCACTTCCAACATGACCTCCTATTACTCATTCTCAACACGTTCTCCAACGGCTAACTTTCTTATTCTTCATCATTCAAAAATGATACCTCTCTTTTAGCTTCATCTCCACCTCTAGGATCTCTACGTTCTCATTCAACATGTGACACCAATTGTCCGGTCATTATCCAAATCCAATTACCCTTTCTTCGACAACTTCTCACAAAATCCTTCGAATCGTTATCCTACTTCCATCTTCGAATAAACTCGACTACTCATACAATCCTCACTTCCAACGATTCAACAAACATACCAAACCTATTATGATATTTCTCAATTCCATTCTCATTTACTTTAAAACCTACTTCCCTTCATCGATTAATTAACACCAACGGTTCACTAACCTTCACATCTCTTTCTCTAAGCTTATCAAACCTCTTCTAGAAATCACCTCGCATACTAGACTTAGAACTCCGACTTGTTCAACCAATTCAACCTACTACCATATGCACGACTCACATAAAGCTTCTTACTCAAGAATCCGGTACAACATCCGATCCACTTGGATGACAACTGACTTCAAAATCATCACCTCCTCAAAATCTTAACCACTCCCTCTTCTTCATATTCGACTCATTTCGATCAAACAGATACTTCAACCTTGGTCCACAAAAACACGCTCCATACTTTTAGTGCAACACACGATCTCCAACCGTTCCGAATACTCTTCATCTCACTTAACCAATCTCACCAACTCCCTACGGCGAAACACTTAGTCTGACAACTTCTCTTCTAGTAGTTTCTCACAATTTGTTGCTCCAATTCATTCCACTTCGAACAACGTCACCACTTCCTGAATATTCCGCTTCAAGAGCATCTCTACTCATCTCATCTTCTCACGTTCGAAACATCTCGGAGGGATATAACCTTCTCCCCCACTTATCTCAAACCCACCTACACTCTTCCACTATAACTTCTGGTGCTCACACCTAACGGTTCTATCGTCTCTAAACATATTCTTCCTAAGAAGAAACTAGTATCGACATCGTTTACACGCATGTCGCATACAAGGGACAAAACCTAACCCACGATACCTAAACACTCACACAAAATCATGCAAGCATCCAAGTAACCTATACTCCCCTCACTTCTCAAAGTTAGGAAATTAAAACAACACAAGAAAAATGAACATTGCAACGCAATAATCCATATTCACATTTATTCTAGTCCTAACAAACACAAGAAGACAAGAAACTCACATCCAATCAACTTAGGACACGACATCAACAAAATAAAATTCTTGTCTGGCTCCCTCGCTTAGCAAAAGCTAGCGAGTTCCCGGCGAGACAAGTCAAAAACATTCACAGGATATAGCAAGACTTAGCGAAACTCAGCGAGGTTCATTCTTCGCCTAGCGAGCACATCCAAAAATCTGGGTGCTCTGCTACGGTTTTGAACTTACGCTCACTAAACTCTCGTTTTCTCGACTCACTAATCCACAAAATCCAAAACATCAAGCATATAACATCATTATAGACTTGAAAGCACAATTAGAATCATGCATCACAATTACAACATAGAATTATGAGATCTTCATGTTTTTACTCATAAAACGCATAGCAATTCAAATGCCTAGTAATCATCTAGCACATGTTATAAACAAACATATAACAAACACATACCAGGACACATTAATATCCTACTCTTCTCACCATTTTGAAAATTAATTTTCACTCACTCAAAAAAAAATAACTCTATATTTTCACCAAAATCTTCAAGAAATAATATTAGTTTTTAAAATTATTTCAAATCATTACCACATGCAGTTTTATATCATGCCGGATCTTCACATGCAGTTTTACATCATGCCGGATCATCAACAATTAGCAATAAGCATCAATCCATCAAGTTTAAACTACAAAAAGGTTAAACTCTACGCATATACAACTATAATAAACATAGAAGTATAGCACTCACACCATTACTCAACAAAACAATGGATCTATTAATCCAATTCACACCACTCATAGTTCCTAAATGAACAACATGAATGATTTCACAAAACAAACAACACAAAATTGTTAGACAAACGCGACTGACACACAATACTCACTTGGTCTGACTGCACAGACCTGCTCTGATCGACACATAACCCACACAGTCCGAAGACAACGGGGCTCTGATACCAATTGTAACACCCAAACCCATTAATTATATATTTCTACCTTAGTAAAATCTTTTTCAAAATACGCAACGGAAAATCACATTTAGTTTATTGAATATCGGTTCGAGTATTACACTCCTCTACCAAAATAATACTAATGTAGTTAATTAGTAAAAATTGTTTATACAAATGTTAAATCAACTAATGTATTTATTAGATATACAAAACAACCTAGATAAGGAGACTCTATATACATATAAAACCCCCTTTCCCGTGTCACAATCAGAGCGGAGCTTCACCGACGACTCGACATCGAATACCACAAAACCTGTAAATCTGGACCCCCAACGGTCCAGCACATAACACATAAAAGAGAGTTAGATAACATACTCAAAATATAAGTGTAAGTAAAACGGTACTTAAACACTTCTTCATACTCATGCATAATCATACATTATACATATGCATCACCATCATTCATGCATATTCATATATCATGCATATACTTCATTTATCACCTAATCAATCATCCACAAAATACACCAAACATATAGTTTCACGTCGTCTCGGACAATACCAAAACATCAACAAATACATTGTTCAGATTATGGTCATGACGGACCCTGCGTTGTTCATTTTATAGTCATGACGGACTCTGCTCCTCACATACGGATTAACAATCAACATTTACCAAGTATGTGTCAAACATAATTTATTATAAAATGCACACATAATCCCTAATGCAATCTAATGCTTCACATTCATGTTATGTCCTCTAGACACCTCTAATGCATGTGGTACCATCGTCTTTATCAGGGTATTTCACCTCCGATATCCTTCTTTATCAAACAAATATAGTTCGATATCCTTCTTTATTGGACAAGCCAATATCCCTAAATATTCATGATGCATGCACTCAAAACTCATGAATATATCCACCAACAATTATGGCATATAGCCCATCAACAATAACGTGGAACACTATCCAACGTCCGTCTTTATTAAGATAATCAATACCTTAATATCCGTCTTTATCAAATAACATAATTCGATATACTTCTTTATTAGAATAACATAATTCTAATATCCTTCTTTATTAAGTTGATTAACACCTTAATATACTTCTTTGACATTTAAATAAACATCATCATTCATCAACAAGCTATCATCACATAAACATCAACACAACCCTCATGCAATTAATATATAACAACTACATTAAGCATGCCTCAACTCATAAAACAAACACCGGAATCGGAGTCTACACGAAAAACTGAGTAAAATAGGTTCCGGGGTCGAAAACCCTCAAAAGTCAACCAAAAGTCAACATTTTCAATCCTGTGAACAGTGCCTGCGCTGGGGCGCCGGCTAGAGCTGTAAAAAGGGCCTTAAGGGGCCGGCCCTTTAAGGGGCGGACCCACTTATTCCTGATTATTAATTTTATTTAAATTTTAAACACAATTTTTTTAGGGTGCCGATCGTAGACAGTGCTGATTGAAGAAAACGATAATAAGTTCACGACACTAGAAAAATTGTTTAAAATTTAAATAAAATTAATAATCAGGAATAAGTGGGTCCGCCCCTTAAAGGGCCGGCCCCTTAAGGCCCTTTTTACAGCTCTAGCGCCGGACTTTGTCACAAAACAGAGTCAAAATGGCATTTCTAGACTTCTCTGGGCGCCTGGGCACCACTCCTTTAAAACGGTGCGCCACAGACAAATTGTGCAGGATTTCTGCAGGACAGCCTCTCATTGCAACGATCATAACTTGGGCTACGAAAGTCCAATGGAGACGCACATATACTCGTTGGAAAGCTAACAAACAGGGCTACAACTTTTATGTTGGCCACTAAAACCAGTTCACAACGAAAAGAGGTCAAAATTGCACGTAAAGGTTCAGACCTCATAGATAACAATTTTCTACATTTCTCATTTCAAACTCTAAACTCTCAAGACTCTCACATAAACCATTTTTCATGTTATAAACCCCAAATAAGTTCATATTCAAGTGCAACAAGCATATCTAAACACAAAAGGACAGTTCATTTCTCAGATCTACATCATAAACATCGAAAAAGTAAAGATTGAACACTTTTTTATCAAAACTCTCAAGAACACAAAGTTCTTGAGTTTAATCTTTCATAAACTCGTTTTTAACCATTATTTTCGTTCATTAACCATGTTAAAAGCATGTTAAACATATTAAGAACCTTAGAAACGATTTCCATCAAGAAAATCCATTCCAAACTAAAACGAAAATGGGGTGGAGGAAGTTCGGGTGAGGAGAAATCGACATTCTCCCCTTCCTCGAGTCACCCACGAATATGAAATCTACTCTCTTACCTGGATTCGAAGAAAACTCGAAGATTTGCTCTTGATCTCTTCACTTTCCCCTTGCCCTAGCTCTTGAGCTCTCCCTTCTCTCTTCACTCTCACAAGAACAAGAAAAAAATGAAATGTTTCCTCTCTTCCCCTTGGCCATATGGCGCCCTCCTCACAAGTCCATAAGGCCCATTGGGCCTCAAGCCCAATTGGCTTGGCCCAATAACGCGTTAACTCACTCTACTCGCTTAATAACTAAAGTACTCGATAAATAACTCTAGTTATTAACTTAATTAAAATGCCACGTTAAATAAAATATTTTAACACATAAAAATAATAATATGAAAATTGGGTCGTTACAACTCTCCCCCACTTAGAAGATTTTCGCCCTCGAAAATTACGCGACTAAAACAACTCCGGATAACTCTTGTATCCGACCCTCCAACGAAACGCCCAAAACGCTACACATTACCAAGTTTGACAAAATTAGTTTATCCCATCCAACACAATTTTTGTCTATTTATCAACAAGAGATCAAGGACGGCCAGTTCCTCAATTTGTCGATAGATAGTCAGCAATCATGATATCGGCATAAACCATTCTTATCAAACCGCTAAAACGTCAACTTCGCACGAAACATCCACAGACTCACATTCTACGGTACTCACAACTCTACCCCAAAACAGGTATAACCAATCGAACTCTCCGAAAGATACTTCCGTGGAATACTTCCACCACTCCATAATCCTCTGATTCCCTCATGAATCACTTAACCGTGTTACATCACTTATTCATGTCGTATCTTATTCCAAACATATCACTCGATAATTCAATTCCAACAATCACTTGATGACCACATTCTCAAACTTCATTGATACATGCTAAAAATTATCGTTTCCAACCGTCAAATTCCTTTTCTCACATTGAGTCGAATCCAATACGACTACTATGTTCCCAAGTAATCTCTCAACCAATATTTGCATTCCTTAACGCAAACATTTTCCAATACCACTTCTCCTTAATCCCTTAGCAATTCGCTACTTCAAAATTAGGCTACCACCTAAAATTGGTTCTTCGAACAATCATAACCTCTATTTCGTTGATTCCAAACGACATCTTCAATTTGCCCATAATCCATCTATCGATGTTCCTCATCATCTTGCATTGCAACAAGCATACTCTTCTCCGTTTATTCACTCATCGAATTTTTTATTCACCTCCGACTTCTACCAATCATCATCTCTCTATGGATAGCTATCTTTAAACCTCTCCTTAGTACATTCGATACCAAAATTAAACTCTTGAATTTAATCCACAAGCTCCACATGTTCGCCATACGATCTAACTCTATCCATTAAATTCTAATATAAGGTACAAGGTCTCCCAATATCAACTCTTTGTCTTAGTATTCTTACTAGCGACTCCTTGTCTACTCCCAACATGACATTTCTAGAAAATTTCTAAAAATTCTCGTCCAAAATACATCTTAAGTTTATTCACCAAATCACTACCGTCCCATCATCCATGATGAAACAATTTAAAATCCTTTACTTCATTGTCACCGATTGTGACCATACCTCATCAACATCCACGATGCATCTAACAAAACTAGTCTCTACCGACTCTTCCATTCCATGAATCCAAATTCCTTAGCAAATACTTACTCACTCTTATCTTTTGGGCACTACAAAATGCTCTCCGATACTTACCTTAGGCATTGCCTTCAACTCCTTACTATATGTGCTCAAACACAACATCTACTCACATGTGCGGTAATCCTTTTCGCAAACTCTCACCTAACACAAGTCACTTCCAACATGACCTCCTATTACTCATTCTCAACACGTTCTCCAACGGCTAACTTTCTTATTCTTCATCATTCAAAAATGATACCTCTCTTTTAGCTTCATCTCCACCTCTAGGATCTCTACGTTCTCATTCAACATGTGACACCAATTGTCCGGTCATTATCCAAATCCAATTACCCTTTCTTCGACAACTTCTCACAAAATCCTTCGAATCGTTATCCTACTTCCATCTTCGAATAAACTCGACTACTCATACAATCCTCACTTCCAACGATTCAACAAACATACCAAACCTATTATGATATTTCTCAATTCCATTCTCATTTACTTTAAAACCTACTTCCCTTCATCGATTAATTAACACCAACGGTTCACTAACCTTCACATCTCTTTCTCTAAGCTTATCAAACCTCTTCTAGAAATCACCTCGCATACTAGACTTAGAACTCCGACTTGTTCAACCAATTCAACCTACTACCATATGCACGACTCACATAAAGCTTCTTACTCAAGAATCCGGTACAACATCCGATCCACTTGGATGACAACTGACTTCAAAATCATCACCTCCTCAAAATCTTAACCACTCCCTCTTCTTCATATTCGACTCATTTCGATCAAACAGATACTTCAACCTTGGTCCACAAAAACACGCTCCATACTTTTAGTGCAACACACGATCTCCAACCGTTCCGAATACTCTTCATCTCACTTAACCAATCTCACCAACTCCCTACGGCGAAACACTTAGTCTGACAACTTCTCTTCTAGTAGTTTCTCACAATTTGTTGCTCCAATTCATTCCACTTCGAACAACGTCACCACTTCCTGAATATTCCGCTTCAAGAGCATCTCTACTCATCTCATCTTCTCACGTTCGAAACATCTCGGAGGGATATAACCTTCTCCCCCACTTATCTCAAACCCACCTACACTCTTCCACTATAACTTCTGGTGCTCACACCTAACGGTTCTATCGTCTCTAAACATATTCTTCCTAAGAAGAAACTAGTATCGACATCGTTTACACGCATGTCGCATACAAGGGACAAAACCTAACCCACGATACCTAAACACTCACACAAAATCATGCAAGCATCCAAGTAACCTATACTCCCCTCACTTCTCAAAGTTAGGAAATTAAAACAACACAAGAAAAATGAACATTGCAACGCAATAATCCATATTCACATTTATTCTAGTCCTAACAAACACAAGAAGACAAGAAACTCACATCCAATCAACTTAGGACACGACATCAACAAAATAAAATTCTTGTCTGGCTCCCTCGCTTAGCAAAAGCTAGCGAGTTCCCGGCGAGACAAGTCAAAAACATTCACAGGATATAGCAAGACTTAGCGAAACTCAGCGAGGTTCATTCTTCGCCTAGCGAGCACATCCAAAAATCTGGGTGCTCTGCTACGGTTTTGAACTTACGCTCACTAAACTCTCGTTTTCTCGACTCACTAATCCACAAAATCCAAAACATCAAGCATATAACATCATTATAGACTTGAAAGCACAATTAGAATCATGCATCACAATTACAACATAGAATTATGAGATCTTCATGTTTTTACTCATAAAACGCATAGCAATTCAAATGCCTAGTAATCATCTAGCACATGTTATAAACAAACATATAACAAACACATACCAGGACACATTAATATCCTACTCTTCTCACCATTTTGAAAATTAATTTTCACTCACTCAAAAAAAAATAACTCTATATTTTCACCAAAATCTTCAAGAAATAATATTAGTTTTTAAAATTATTTCAAATCATTACCACATGCAGTTTTATATCATGCCGGATCTTCACATGCAGTTTTACATCATGCCGGATCATCAACAATTAGCAATAAGCATCAATCCATCAAGTTTAAACTACAAAAAGGTTAAACTCTACGCATATACAACTATAATAAACATAGAAGTATAGCACTCACACCATTACTCAACAAAACAATGGATCTATTAATCCAATTCACACCACTCATAGTTCCTAAATGAACAACATGAATGATTTCACAAAACAAACAACACAAAATTGTTAGACAAACGCGACTGACACACAATACTCACTTGGTCTGACTGCACAGACCTGCTCTGATCGACACATAACCCACACAGTCCGAAGACAACGGGGCTCTGATACCAATTGTAACACCCAAACCCATTAATTATATATTTCTACCTTAGTAAAATCTTTTTCAAAATACGCAACGGAAAATCACATTTAGTTTATTGAATATCGGTTCGAGTATTACACTCCTCTACCAAAATAATACTAATGTAGTTAATTAGTAAAAATTGTTTATACAAATGTTAAATCAACTAATGTATTTATTAGATATACAAAACAACCTAGATAAGGAGACTCTATATACATATAAAACCCCCTTTCCCGTGTCACAATCAGAGCGGAGCTTCACCGACGACTCGACATCGAATACCACAAAACCTGTAAATCTGGACCCCCAACGGTCCAGCACATAACACATAAAAGAGAGTTAGATAACATACTCAAAATATAAGTGTAAGTAAAACGGTACTTAAACACTTCTTCATACTCATGCATAATCATACATTATACATATGCATCACCATCATTCATGCATATTCATATATCATGCATATACTTCATTTATCACCTAATCAATCATCCACAAAATACACCAAACATATAGTTTCACGTCGTCTCGGACAATACCAAAACATCAACAAATACATTGTTCAGATTATGGTCATGACGGACCCTGCGTTGTTCATTTTATAGTCATGACGGACTCTGCTCCTCACATACGGATTAACAATCAACATTTACCAAGTATGTGTCAAACATCATTTATTATAAAATGCACACATAATCCCTAATGCAATCTAATGCTTCACATTCATGTTATGTCCTCTAGACACCTCTAATGCATGTGGTACCATCGTCTTTATCAGGGTATTTCACCTCCGATATCCTTCTTTATCAAACAAATATAGTTCGATATCCTTCTTTATTGGACAAGCCAATATCCCTAAATATTCATGATGCATGCACTCAAAACTCATGAATATATCCACCAACAATTATGGCATATAGCCCATCAACAATAACGTGGAACACTATCCAACGTCCGTCTTTATTAAGATAATCAATACCTTAATATCCGTCTTTATCAAATAACATAATTCGATATACTTCTTTATTAGAATAACATAATTCTAATATCCTTCTTTATTAAGTTGATTAACACCTTAATATACTTCTTTGACATTTAAATAAACATCATCATTCATCAACAAGCTATCATCACATAAACATCAACACAACCTTCATGCAATTAATATATAACAACTACATTAAGCATGCCTCAACTCATAAAACAAACACCGGAATCGGAGTCTACACGAAAAACTGAGTAAAATAGGTTCCGGGGTCGAAAACCCTCAAAAGTCAACCAAAAGTCAACATTTTCAATCCTGTGAACAGTGCCTGCGCTGGGGCGCCGGCCTTTGTCACAAAACAGAGTCAAAATGGCATTTCTAGACTTCTCTGGGCGCCTGGGCACCACTCCTTTAAAACGGTGCGCCACAGACAAATTGTGCAGGATTTCTGCAGGACAGCCTCTCATTGCAACGATCATAACTTGGGCTACGAAAGTCCAATGGAGACGCACATATACTCGTTGGAAAGCTAACAAACAGGGCTACAACTTTTATGTTGTCCACTAAAACCAGTTCACAACGTAAAGAGGTCAAAATTTCACGTAAAGGTTCAGACCTCATAGATAACAATTTTCTACATTTCTCATTTCAAACTCTAAACTCTCAAGACTCTCACATAAACCATTTTTCATGTTATAAACCCCAAATAAGTTCATATTCAAGTGCAACAAGCATATCTAAACACAAAAGGACAGTTCATTTCTCAGATCTACATCATAAACATCGAAAAAGTAAAGATTGAACACTTTTTCATCAAAACTCTCAAGAACACAAAGTTCTTGAGTTTAATCTTTCATAAACTCGTTTTTAACCATTATTTTCGTTCATTAACCATGTTAAAAGCATGTTAAACATATTAAGAACCTTAGAAACGATTTCCATCAAGAAAATCCATTCCAAACTAAAACGAAAATGGGGTGGAGGAAGTTCGGGAGAGGAGAAATCGACATTCTCCCCTTCCTCGAGTCACCCACGAATATGAAATCTACTCACTTACCTGGATTCGAAGAAAACTCGAAGATTTGCTCTTGATCTCTTCACTTTCCCCTTGCCCTAGCTCTTGAGCTCTCCCTTCTCTCTTCACTCTCACAAGAACAAGAAAAAAATGAAATGTTTCCTCTCTTCCCCTTGGCCATATGGCGCCCTCCTCACAAGTCCATAAGGCCCATTGGGCCTCAAGCCCAATTGGCTTGGCCCAATAACGCGTTAACTCACTCTACTCGCTTAATAACTAAAGTACTCGATAAATAACTCTAGTTATTAACTTAATTAAAATGCCACGTTAAATAAAATATTTTAACACATAAAAATAATAATATGAAAATTGGGTCGTTACACGCCTCATTACTCACTACCTTCAGAGAGGGAAGTAACGCCAAGACCATCAAAGTGCGATATTTGGTAGTCAAAACTCCGTTCACCTCCTACAACATTATTATAGGAAGACCTGCTTTCAACACACTGGGGGCAGCCATGTCCACTCTAAACCTGGCAATTAAATACCCTCTCGATAATGGAGAAGTAGGAACAGTTAGAGGCGACCAAATCCTCGCCAAAAAATGCTACGAGTCCAGCCTAAAGATAAGACATCGAACCTCCAATGCAAGCGGAGTATCCGGAAGAGGACGAGCCATCGTTCCGGGTGGCATAAACATCATTGAAAATTCAGACATGGATCCAAGGGAAGAATTTCAAGATAGAAGGGTGAGCCCTATAGAGGATCTGGAGCAAGTCCAAATCGGCGATCACCCGCACCAGACAACCAGTCTAGGAACGGCGTTACCCGACCAGGAGAGGAGAAGAATCATCAAAATCCTGAAAGATAACGCTGATCTATTTGCGTGGAAACCCTCAGACATGCCAGGGATAGATGAAGGGGTAATAACACATAAACTATCAATATCGCCCAGCACAAAACCAGTCTCCCAAAGAAAAAGAAAGGTTGGGGAGGAAAGGCGAGCTGCAATAGCGGAAGAAGTAGAGAAACTAAAGGAGGCTGGATTCATTGAAGAAATAAAATACCCCTCGTGGTTGGCAAATGTCGTCATGGTGAAAAAAGCCAACGGAAAGTGGAGAATGTGCGTGGATTTCACGGATCTAAACAAGGCATGTCCCAAAGACCCATATCCATTGCCCAACATAGACAGGTTGATTGATGGCGCTTCAGGATGCAAGATGTTGAGCTTCATGGACGCCTACTCCGGGTATAATCAAATAAAGATGAACCCCACCGACGCCTGCCATACAGCCTTTATGTCAAACACCTGCAATTATTTTTACAACGTCATGCCTTTTGGGTTGAAGAATGCGGGAGCAACATACCAAAGGTTGATGGACAGGGTCTTCTCTGAGCAAATAGGAAAGAACCTAGAGGTGTACATTGATGACATGGTAGTAAAAACTTCCGAAGAAAATCGCCATGACGAAGATCTTTTGGACATCCTGGGATCAGTAAGAAAGTATAACATGAGGTTAAACCCAGCGAAATGTTCCTTCGGGGTGCAAGCAGGAAAATTCCTAGGTTTCATGCTCACCAGCAGAGGAATAGAAGCCAATCCAGAAAAATGTCAAGCCATCATAGACATGAGAAGCCCTACATCCGTGAAAGAGGTCCAAACATTGACAGGCAGAATAGCGGCATTATCCAGATTCTTATCATGCGCGGGCGAAAAAGGTTTCCACTTCTTCGCATCTCTTAGAAAAAATGAAAGATTCTCCTGGACGCCCGAATGTGAAGAAGCCTTCAGACAACTAAAGGAATTCTTAGCATCGCCGCCCATCTTGACCCGCCCATTACCAGGTAATACCCTTTACCTTTATCTTGCAGTTTCGGATAGAGCCTTAAGTTCAGCTCTGGTTCAGGAAGTAGAGGGCGAAGAAAAGCCTATATATTTTGTAAGTAGAACCCTTAGAGGAGCAGAAACAAGATATCAGAGGATAGAGAGGTTATCTCTTGCGGTGGTTGTCACAGCTAGAAAATTAAGGCAATACTTTCAAAGCCACAAGATAGTTGTTAGAACAGATTACCCTATCAAGAACGTCCTCAGAAAGCCAGACCTAGCAGGAAGGATGGTAGCTTGGTCCGTCGAATTGTCAGAATTTGATATCACTTTCTCACCCAGAGGGGCCATCAAATCGCAAAGACTGGCTGACTTTGTATTAGAAATGTCTACCCCGCCAACAACTGAGAAAGCTGCGACTTCGACCCTCTCAGTAGACGGAGCCTCCAACGTACGGGGAAGTGGAGCCGGAGTAGTGTTGGAAGGACCAGATGGCGTTATGATAGAACAATCATTACGTTTCGCCTTCAAAGCCAGCAACAACCAGGCTGAATATGAAGCCTTGATAGCAGGAATGAAGTTAGCAAAAGACATGGAAGTGAAGGAGTTGAAAGCCATGAGTGATTCCCAACTGGTAACCAACCAAGTGTCAGGAAAGTTTCAAACGAAAGAGCCACAGTTAATCAAATACGTGGAGGGAGTGCAAAGTCTAGCTAAACACTTTGACTCGTTCGAATTAGTTTATGTTCCTCGCGAACAAAACATGAGAGCAGATCTACTATCAAAACTGGCGAGCACAAAAAAACCGGGGAGCCATAGAACCGTTATCCAAGAAACGATCAAAACTCCAGCATTGGCGGAGAAGATTTGATGATGGTGATAGAGGAGGAAGATTGGAGATCGCCCATTATCCGATACCTCCAAAAAGATGAACTCCCAAAAGAAAAGGAAAAGGCGTTCAAATTGAAAAAATGGCGGCATGGTATTCTATGGTAGGAGATAGGCTATACAAAAGGGGATTTGCATCCCCCCTCCTTCTATGCGTTAGTAATGAAGAAGCAAAACACATTATGTCTGAGGTACATGAAGGTTCGTGTGGCAGCCATATCGGTTCAAGGGCTTTAGCAGGAAAAATATTAAGAGCAGGTTTTTACTGGCCGGATATACATGATGATACCGCCATGTATGTGAGAAACTGCGACAAATGCCAAAGACACGCTAATTTACATCACGTACCAGGGGAGCCATTGAAGTCAGTATTATCCCCATGGCCTTTTTTCATGTGGGGGGTGGATATTGTTGGTCCATTTCCGGTTGGATATAAACAGGCGCGATGGATCATTGTCGCCGTGGATTATTTCACAAAATGGATAGAAGCAGAACCAGTATCTAGTATCTCGGCGGAACAGGTCAAAATTTTTTATTGGAAGAAAATCATTTGCAGGTTCGGTTTGCCCAAATATATTGTATCCGATAACGGCACTCAGTTCACCAGTGAAAGAGTCGTGGAGTTCTGTCGAAGCAAGGGAATAAAAAATACCTTCATATCGGTGGAACACCCACAAGCTAATGGACAGGCGGAATCAGCGAATAAGGTTATATTAAGGGCATTGAAAAGGAGGCTAGCTAGCAAAGGCGAGGCATGGGTAGCCCACATCTCGCCCATTCTTTGGTCGTATCACACTACCCCCCAATCATCAACAGGAGAAGCGCCATTCACAATGGTTTATGGTTCAGACGCAATGATCCCGGTGGAGATAAATCCTCCCAGTTGGCGCAGAGAAACCATAACGCAAGAAGAGAACAATAGAGCTTTGGAAGAGAATCTAGACATGATCGAGGAAAGAAGGGAGAGAGCACATTTCAGAGAATTCGCCATAAAGCAAAGAGCCGCTAGGCGTTATAACACTAAAGTCAGACAAAGAAGATTTCAAGAAGGTGATCTAGTGTTGAAAAGACCCATGGGAAAGGATAAAGGAGGGAAGTTTGCGGCAAACTGGGAAGGCCCTTTTCGCGTGCAAGAAGCCTTTGAAGGAGGAGCATATCGTTTAGAAACTATGGAAGGAAGGATCCTCCTCAGGACGTGGAACATAGCAAACTTGAAGTTCTACTACAGTTAGTTACGGAGCATCACACCACGGGTGGAAGAATAAGTAAATTCATTCCTTTTCAGCACTATTTAAATGATGTATAAGAACCATTTTCATTAATAAATAAAAACAGTGAGACACTCTTTTCCCCTGTGCAAACTGGGGTTTTTATCGAGGCTCATTGAATTTCAAAATTTTAGTAGTTTTTATTACACATGTTTTCTTTCACAATCAAAATATTTACGTCAATCAAGGTCAACCTGATTAAGTTACGGGCTCTGAATAAAAAAGAAAATAAATCAGGGTTGAGAGGCCTTGGCGTCACCCGTAGGGGGCGTCAGAAACAGAAAATAAATCAGGGTTGAGAGGCCTTGGCGTCACCCGTAGGGGGCGTCAGAAACAGAAAATAAATCAGGGTTGAGAGGCCTTGGCGTCACCCGTAGGGGGCGTCAGAAACAGAAAATAAATCAGGGTTGAGAGGCCTTGGCGTCACCCGTAGGGGGCGTCAGAAACAGAAAATAAATCAGGGTTGAGAGGCCTTGACGTCACCCGTAGGGGGCGTCAGAAACAGAAAATAAATCAGGGTTGAGAGGCCTTGGCGTCACCCGTAGGGGGCGTCAGAAACAGAAAATGAATCAGGGTTGAGAGGCCTTGGCGTCACCCGTAGGGGGCGTCAAAAAACAGAAAATAAAACAGGGTTGAGAGGCCTTGGCGTTACCCGTAGGGGCGCCAGAAACAGAAAATAAAACAGGGTTGAGAGGCCTTGGCGTTACCCGTAGGGGGCGTCAGAAACAGAAAATAAAACAGGGTTGAGAGGCCTTGGCGTCACCCGTAGGGGGCGTCAGAAACAGAAAATAAAACAGGGTTGAGAGGCCTTGGCGTTACCCGTAAACCTTACGAGTAGGGGGCGTCAGAAACAGAAACTAAAATAAGGTTGAAAGGCCTTGGCGTTACCTGTAAACCTTACGAGTAAGGGGCGTCAGAAAAAGAAAGTATACAGTGAAGAAAGGCAGGATTATCAACACCACCAACAGAAAAAGCTTACACACAGTCAAAACAAGGCGATTCATTATAACGTCAAATCATAAAATGCTAAAGGCAAGGAGGACACAGCCAAATCGTTCGTCACGCTAGCAGAAACAGTCGTCATGCAGCGAAACAAGACGACATATCGCTATATTAGTTACAATCGCCAAAAAGGCAACAGGTATAAAGTTATTCATAAATGATATATAATTATATTTAAAGTGCTAAAGACATTGCAGGTGCAAAGTTAAAAATTTCAAAGGAGAGATTATTTTCAACACCAAACACAAAGTACAGTGGAAGGGCGACTCCGAGCAGCGCCAATTCTTTCTAAATCGCCAAAGAAACAACAATTACAAAATAAGGTGTGCAAGCCTGACAGTACGAAAATCAACTACAACAAAGAAGTGGCGAGACAGATTACGCTAGACTACTTACAATATTCAAATATATTATAAGAAACGTATGTTGAGTAGAAGAAGTAGAAGCACGGACTAACAAAGTGACTAGCCACAAAGTTTCAATTTGTTTCCAAGAAGGAAAGGCGATCCGCGAAAGATGAAGAGGCGAAATTGGTGACAACGCTGGCTCGAAAATGCAAATACGATGGAAAAGAAGGAAGGGCGACTTGCCAACTTGCTCAAAGTCGCCAAGAAACAATGACAACAATATTCAAAGCCACAAATGGTGTACATCAAGATATTCAAAAGTCATAGAAGGGCGAACAAATTATCTAAGAAATATCAACAACAAAAGGAAGGACAAGGCGACAAGCAAACAAAGAATATGAGTCAGCAACAAATAGGCGACATCGAGGCATAATAATTGCCAAGTGATTTCAATCAAAAGCACTTCGCCTTCCTGAAGCCTCGTGCTTGGGGGGCTGTGTACTGGGCCATGGATCAGGGTGTGATTTGTTAAGGCCCAATACAAAAAAGCCCAATCAATTATAGTCCATGAGGTTCACACCAAAATATCTTATGTTTCTCACCATGATGATGACACGTAAAGATTACCACCACCTCCATGATCTACCATAGCTTGGAGAAGAAGGAAGAAGCTTGGAGAAGAAGGAAAAGAAACCGCCCACTACCCATGAATTCCTCTCCAAGCAAGGCGGTTATCAAGCAACAAGAGGGAGATGTTTTGCCTATAAATAGGATCTTCTTCAAGAGAAGAAGGGGCTCTCTCTCATTCTGAAAAAACACCATACTTTCATTCTTGTAAAGAGACAACTCTTTAATTCTTGTAAAGTCAATCAATTTTTTCTCTGATCATACTTGTATCAATTATCAATCTTGAATAATACAAACCCCCTATGTTCTTCACCAGAACAGGATCATCATCTGACTTATAAAACTCCCGGGGTTGTTGGGATTGAACCAAGGGTAATCACACCATTCAATCAATAATACAACCCCCTTTAGTTTTTACCAGAACAAAACTAAAATTCAAATAAATTAGGGGAGAGCTTATGTATATAATAATTTGTTGGCATGATGCTATTCAATATCTCAACATACATGTTTGAGTGTTCCCAACTATAACTTAGAATGGATCTTCAGGTCCATTATTTTTTTGTTTGTATGAACATATTTCACAAGATGTTCGGTATAAATTTCAATTAACATGTGATATTTATCAAATATTTTCTAGAATAATATATATAAAATGATCTCTTAAAAATAATTTCACAAACTTCTGGTTGTGAGTTTATAACAAACATACATGTGACCATTTGGTTGATCATCAATTCAAATTTTAGAAATCTAATTGGTCCACATGATCGGTGTATTGATTTACAAATATCACCTTATATATATTCTAAAAAATAAAAGATGCTCATTTACTTAATTTATCAACTTCCTTTGGGAACTAGTAACACATAAAAATTATTAGATTGAATGAACTTCTGGCCATTCAATACATATCCATAGAAATTTTTCGCATCATAATAGACCAGAAATGACCCAACTGATCTTGCCAATGACCAAATTAATATGATTTATTTGTAAACTTCTGGTTTACTTGAACATGTGCTTAAGTTGCACTAATATCATAAGTACACCACAAACTAAAGACAAAAGTTGATAATATGTCTCGTAATATAGAGATAAAATATCTCCGTCGTTTCTTGTTTCAATATGATATTCATTTATGCGAATATCCTTCAAACATAAAAAAATTCTTTAAGACTTAAAAATATACAATACATTGGCAAAGCGTAACTTTATTTCTCGATATAACAATGCATTGACTCTTCTGGAGTCTTCAATAATTTTCGTACTACCAAATATAAAATTTAACTTTTCATGAATAGTAGTATCGATGAATATTTTCAAGCTAAACAAATATGTTTCTACAAAAAAAATCTTTTCGGTGGAACACAATAAAAAAAATAGTAATAATTTATTTGTATGAGAATTAAAAGAGTAAAAATAAAGTTTAATAAAAAAAAATTTATGTGGATTTCAGTAGAATTAGAAATTAAAATATAGTAACAATTAAAATATTTTAAAATTAAAATCAATTAATTGATTTAAATATGTAACCGGAATAATTAAAATCAGTTTATATTTACAAACTGTAACCGGATTATAATTATAAGTAATTAAAAAAATAACTGTATTCAAAGCTTAAGAAAACATAATCACCATAAAATAAATTCAAAATTTAATGTATAAAAAGCTAAATGTAACTTTTTTCTTAGGCATATATTTCATAGGGAATAATAATAGTCTACCTCATAGTAAAATATAAAATAGATAGATAGAGATCTTACTAAGTTGTACATCGAGAAATAAAGTCGAATTATCATGTAAAAACTTTCACATTTCAATTGATAATTATTGAAATTGTACCAATCTAAAATATGATTAATCAAATATTTTTGAAATTATTTTCATAAGTTTGCTACTTCAGGAGCATATTCAAGACACATACATAATTGTTCTTTTAATTTTGGTCAAATTTATACTAAGATCAAATAGATCATATGGACTTTAATCATGTTGTAAAAATAATTAGTTCTTCAGGAACTCAACAACAAATCTCTATTCAAAATGGCTAGAGAAAAACACAATTTTACAATCTTTCATAATATTGGTTAAGAAAATCCATATTCTTTGAGCAATCTATCAAAGATGCGCTAATATTAAAGTTTTAGCTTTTCAAGAACTATATCACAAGTGATCTTGATATAATGATCACAATAATCTTCATAATTTCTTCAAGAAAATTTTATTCTTTGAGCAATCATTCAAAGAGACTTCAATATTAAGGTTTTCCCTTTTTCTTCTTAGTTCTTCGGGAACTATCACATATATTTTCATTAGTTTTGCTAATTTGCCCACTTTTTCGGCCTCTTTTTTTTTTCTTGTCATTTTTTTCACTTCTAGTGAGAAGCCGAACTTTTAAAATTAACACAGCCATGACTATTACCACGACCATGACCACAATTTTGTCCATGGTAATTATGTGTTGCTACATTCACTTCTGGGAACGGAGTAACATCAGTGGGTCGGAGTTCATTCAGTTCTAAAAATAATTTTTCATTCATTTTTTTATTGATAATATCATCAAATAATAAAATCAAGCAAATTAGATAGGCATAGTTAACATAGTTAAATAGAATTTCTTATAGTATGTTTATACATTAGATGGTGACAAAACTAATAAGGAAATTGTTTAAAGGAATTGCTACAACATATAACTATTAATATATTATTATATTATTTCTTAAAGGAATTAAATTATTGGTCTTGAAGAAAAATAATTATAGGTAACGTACATGAAGTTTGAAAGTTAAAACCATAATAGCTTATGATGATGCTAAACCATAACAACATAGTCATTTGATAGGTAACGTACATGAAAAATAAATAGTCATACGATTATATGTTTGATTGTTTATACCTTTCAATATGATAAACACTAAATTCAAATTATTTATCAACAACATCTCATGTATAGATCATGAGCAATACACATGAATTATAGAAATATAAAATTGGTACTAAAAATGATAAAGCTATCCTTCAGGGATAACATGTATATTGAATTCTTCTGGAATTCATAAAAAATAATATAGAGGAATTTCTTCAAGAACTATATAGCATCGTTATAATGTAAAATTAATTATTTATGCAATCCTTCAGGGATGCATATAACATTGAATTCTTCATGAGTTTTTCAAGAACTCTATAATAGATCTTATCAAATATTTTCTACACCCTTCAGGGATGTGTCACAATTGAATTCATCAAGATTTCATGGAGAACAAAATTTGAATTTTTAAGTTCTTCAAGAATATATATAATAGATCTAATTGTACGATCCTTCAAAGATGTATCCATAATGAATTCTTCAGGAATTCGTGGGAAATACAAATTGATTTTTAAATTGTTCAAGAATTGTATAACATATCAAATCAGTTATTTATCCAATCTTTCAGATGTTCATTTTACTTATATCTATGAATCTTTAGGATTCATATTTTAAAATTTCATCATACTATGAATCTTCAGGATTCATATTTTAAAAATTTCACCACGATACTTCTGGATCGTAGGCTGTAAATCAATATAAAAAAACGAAAAAAAATAGAATTAAAAAATACAAGAAATAAAATTATCACCTCCCATGGTTGCTATACCTTTCTTGAGAAGGGAGAGAGACTATCGTGCTGATAACGTGTTATAAACTATTTCTAACATGAACCATAATATGGAAGAATAGAGAAGAAAAAGAAGAGAGAAGAGAAAGGAATAGACTTTGTATTATTCTATTCACAAGTGTGTATTACATTGTAACAAAGGGGTCCTATTTATAGGACATATTTAGGAGACAAGAAAACCTACACAATAATGGACATTCATTACTATTATTATTCATAACATAAAGGCTATAATTACTTATTACTTATTCACAATAAGAGGCGGCTTGGAGGCATGTGCGAGGTGTGCGACGGCATAGGGCCTCAAAATTTTGAGGGCCTCAACTCAAAATTTTGAGGTCCTGTAATATTACTTATATATTATTTATACCTATAAAATATCAGATGTATATTAATAGATTAATTTTTAGGCCCTAAAATAATAGTTATATATTGTTAATGTTCATAAATATCATACGAGTATCAATATATTAGTTATCTATACTCGTAAATATAGTTCTAGTCCATTTTAATCTTTGCATAAAATTTAATCTTAGATTATGATGTTCATTTTTGACGTTATATACAAAGATAATTATTTTGTATTTCTTGTTCCATTTAATTTAATCCAAGATTTTAATATTGATAATTTATATGTTTACAAGAATGTTTTTGTATATTATATGCAATTTAAATCGATAATTTTTTATTAAGGGTCCACTTTTTATATTTTGCACAGAACCTCCTAAAACTCGGAGACGCCCCTCACAATGAATTTGGCATATTCGTTTTATTATAATTTCTTTTATAATTATAATATATACACGGTTTTAAGTTTTTTTTCGTTATACGCGGTTTTAAGTTTTAACTTCCCTTTTGCTTAAAAAAAAGTTTTAACACCCCTTTATCCTTTATTTTGTTTTAAAATAAATACCTTTATATATATTGTAAAAAGAAAAGAAAAATCCCCTTTATTTATGTGAATGCAAAAAAACGCTATAATGATTGGTACCCCTCAAGTTGCTAAAAAATTATCCCGGTTACAAAAAAACAAAAAAAATTGAAGGTCAAATAATTAATGTGATAAATATAATCATGAAGAGGAACAATTTGGTCACAACTATACATTGATCAACCATTTAATAAATTTGCATATGAGAATTTAATGTCAAATCATTCATAGAAGAGATTTCCTTATGCCATGTGACAATGTTATGAGAATATTTGAATTTTGTGTGGCCAATAAATATGTGATTATAGTCATCAATGCATTTAATATTGAATCAAGGAGAGAGCAGAATGGTTGAGATGAGAGTATTTTAGAGGAGAGAGAAAGGAAAATAAGTCTGATTTTTTACATATTATAAATTATAGATATAGATTATAGATTATAGATTACGTATAACTGTATATTTTACGTATAACTGTGGGATTCTGTTACATGACTGCATTATGATCCATACTAATGAATGAATGGGTAATGGATTAGAGTTAATATTGTTGTCGGTTGTGAAGGATAACTGAATCTTCGACACTCTTTTTATAAGTTTTTCATTGATCAAAATTAAGCTATTAGCTAACCTTACACAAAATACAAAAAATCAACCTCATTAAATAAAATCTGAAATATCTCAGAGAATTATAATTTCTCTATTTTATGTGGATAAATTCATTTGCAAAATTACAAAAATAAAATATATATTAGGTTAGTTAGGTTACGCATGACATGACAAAGACGGATATTCGAGGCAGCTTCATATTTTTGTTTTTTTGTTCTTCAATTGTTTTTATATATCACTAATCGTTGCAATAAATATTTGGAATTTTCTAGGTCCACTTGAAACTAGACAACAATAATGCCTCAATCAAATTGTACAAACTGTACTCGTCATGAGTAGTCATTAGAATCAATATCCTAATTGGGTACGGAAGAAATACAATATCATAAAAAGATAACCATAAAATTTCATATGCGTAGTATTAATTCAAACTCATCGAGAATCCTATGTGTATTGACTATTGTGTGATCTATTTTCCAACGAGGAGCGCTAGCAACACACTCTTTAACAAACACACTCTAACACATTCTCTTTTATTGATTAAAATTTATATGGGTCATATAAAAGTTATATGAGTCAACATTTTTTTATGGGACCCATGTAAATTTCAACTAATAAAAAAGAGTGTGTTGGAGTGTGTTTATTAAAAAGTGTGTTACTAGTATTATTCATTTTCCAATATACATAAAGCTAATACTCCTTTATTTCTTGTCTTCAAAAAATGATTTATCTATTTTATTTTAACATATGTGTTATGGTTTATTTTTTTTGTTTTCACCACTAGTTTAATCTGGTTCGGGGGTCAGTTTTGGCATCAAGTAGTTTCAGTTTTCTCCCGATCGTAGTTGCAGTGGATTGAACTGTGATCCTCTCTATCAAGTTCAGCGTCAATCACCACTGAACCAACTAACAATTTTCAACCAAACAAAAACATGATTTTCAAAATAGTGTCTCTTTATAACGTTTAGCTGCCAAGGAAAAATAACAGCCGAACACATCAGTGTCAAATATTGTGGCAATATGATATTATTTTAAATATCTTTTTTAAAATAATTCAAAAATTGTGGGGTGTTAAATTACCACTCCTTCATGAGTAATCACTTTAAGTCATTTCATATGGATTAAAAATAGTAAATAATTTAAACATTTTAAAAATTTATACAAAAATTTTATTTTTCATTAAAAGTAAATCGTATCATTGTTGTTAATCATTGAAAGTGAACCATTGTAAATGAATTTTAAGAAGTCTCACATTGGTTGCGAGATGATCTTTATATATATTTATAAAAAAGAGGCAATCCTCATGATACAAGCCAATTTTATAAAGATAAGTTAGACTTAATATTCAATTATATGAATGAACATGTACTTTCTTAATATTCAAAAGAAAAACTATTAATAGTGTGGTTTGATTGTATGCCAAATTTAGAAAAGTAAAAACTCAGACATCTTTCTGAGATATGGTCATTTTGATATCAACAATGTTAGAACGGTTAAAATAGTGTATTTTCTCGATTGGGACAAAATCCAATCTTACCCCCAATCAACCTAGATTAGTGTCGTAGAGTTGTCTTAGGTCAGAATCACCGGACTTCAACTACTCGAAAACTCATCGAGAAAACAATCCTTTGCATGATTCTCCACATCAAAATGTGGAGATCCGATGGAGAGTTTGATATGAAATTCTGTTGTCCAGATTATGAATTGCAGAGAAAGCAACGTGGACATGAGGAGTGTTGGTCTTGTAATGCTTCGCTGGATGTGGTGGCAAGGGAGAATTTGGAATGTTTGTAGTGGGGACTCACAGTTTGAGTATATTTGTTATCATTGTGGACTTGTAGTGGTATCATCAGTGGCGGAGCCATGAAAAAATAATCGGATGTGCCACTCAAAAATTATAGGTTTAATTAGTAAAATAGTCCCTTAAAGATATTTTTGGTTTCACATTGGTCCCTTAAAGAAAAAATGTCTGAATAGGTCCCTTAAAGAAAAAAAGGTTCGAATAGGTCCCTTAAAGACATTTCCGTTAATCAGTTTGGTCCTTTCCATCCATTTTTTCGAGGACCAAACTGATTAACGGAGATGTTTTTAAGGGACCAAACTGATTAACGGAGATGTCTTTAAGGGACCTATTCGGACCTTTTTTTCTTTAAGGGACCTATTCGGTCCTTTTTTTCTTTAAGGGACCAATGTAAAACCAAAAATGTCTTTAAGGGACCATCTTACTAATTAAGTCAAAATTATATTGCATGCAAAAATTTAAGTTATAATACTTGCAAAAAGTTGATAATAAAAAATTAAATGTTTTATTATATTACATGTATATTAAAAGAAGAATGATTGTTCTTAATTGAAAATAGTTGTAATTATGTACCCAAAAAAAATAGTTGAGATTTTTTTATAGAAAAATGGAAATTGTGAATTTTTTTGTTGATAAAAAAGTTGTTTTATTCACACAAAAAGAAGCTTTTGAATTTATCTTTACATTAGATTTTTAAATTAACAGGTAAATGAGTATTCTTAGATATAAATTTATATCATTTAAAAAATTACAATAACTAACTATTAATTTAAAAACTATAGAAGATGAATTTGATTATTTTTTTTAAAAGAAATTATAATGTAGTAATTTAAAAATATATAGATATGAAAAACAATGTTTTTTAAAGATATTTATTTGCAATTATAAAAAATAACAAAAGATGTAAATGGAATGTTGAAATTCTTTCTTTTAAGAAAAATAAAACAAAAAAAAAATGCAAAAAATTGCAGTAATAAGTGTTGAACCCACAACCCTCAACACAACAGCTACAAGCACCTTGCAACCAACTGGACTATCTGTTTGAATTTTCAGGATCACGCGCAAACTAACATACATATAATATACTAGTAATTTTATTAATACATTATGGGTATTATAGTCATTTCCTATTTTTTGGGGTGGGCCAAGGCCCAACTTGGCTATCATCAAAAAATTGTATGGTCATTGTGAGTTTAATTGCCAGCTCTGTTTTATCCTATTAGTTTGTGATGTGTGGAAATAAATTTATGTGCAAGACTTGGTGTAGAATGATATCAATGCTGTCAAAGTATTGTGTGTTTTAGCTATCTTGAGCAATCCTTATGGTATTCCTAGAGATTTAAGAGTGTATACTATTTATTATTATTTTAATGAATGATTCAGTATATACTACTTAGTACAAAGAGCAATTACTAGTATTATGTAAGTATGTTAACATTATATAATGTTTAGTAGCGACTTCCCAAACAAACACTAGAAAATGGTGTACCTTAAACAAGCCCTTCACAAAGTTATGGTTGGTATCACAGTCACAAAGTTATGGTTGGTATCACAGGGAGAATGTCAGAATCACGGCATATCCACCGTGTTATTAAATGTGTTATATCTTTTTAATTCAGATTATTCAATTACTCTACTTAAATGTAGTCAAACTAAGCCACTAAGTTTGGTATAGTGATGAGAGGTTTGAGTAGTATGTTATAAATCATCGGTTCGATCCCCAACTCATTGTAAAACAAAAAAATAAATGTAGTAAAGCTAGAAAACATGGATAAAATTAGTCACAAAGAAATAAAAGAAATTTCATTTTTCATAAAAAAAAAAATTGACGCAATTTTTTATAAAATTTAAATCACCATATGGCAAAATAATATTTTTAATATTTAAGTCAAAAAAAATTGTTAATATTGAGACCGAAATCAAAGTACATTTGAAACAATAAGGAACAACAAACTAAATACTTCGCACACAATGCGTATACACAATATAAAATATTTCTCAAACACAACATGTTGGGTCTTCACGAGAGGGCAGTCAGAGATCATCCACATTGGGCCCAAGAACAACTTCACAAGTAAGTTGAACACCACATATTAACCCAAAACCTTAATGTGTTAAGTTTATGAGTTATCTCACTTATAAAGTGTTCAACCTCCACTTTTCTAAGCAATGTGAGACTTAATTACTCACGCTTGCCACAACAAAACACAACACAATTTGTATGCATGGTATTTATCTATTAATCCGATTGATCTATACAATAACAGATCGACTCTGAGTAACCTTTAGACCAGAATTGAACAACATAATTAGGTCAATTATGAGATATCTCCAGTGATACAACTCTATTAGAATTTGGGAGGCCGAACTGAACAAGCTGGAACGTGAAATCAACAACAATGGGTGGCCCAAATATGGGAGGTCTCCACAACAAACAACAAATGAATCTAGAATAGGCTCTGATACCATATTAGAATTTGGGAGGCATATATTCAACCACAAAAGTTAGCTTGAGAGTTGAGGTTTGCACTACACTTACTCTGATACCATATTAGAATTTGGGAGGCTTATACTCAACCAAAAAAGCTAGCTTGAGAGTTGAGGTTTGCACTATACTTATAAAGACCATCTTTACCATATCTCTAGCCAATGTGAGACTTCTAACAAACTCTACGATAACTCTGAATAAAAAACTCTCACACATACTAAACATTGCAAGATCACCATTGTTTTCATACAAAAGACAAAAGCAAGGGCAAAATAGATCACGACTTTCCAAAAGCTTATTTTTAAATCTCCAAAAGCTTAGTCAAAATAGATCACGACTTTCCTTTTAAGTACTCTAAGCCACAGTTGATAATCGTTTGGAAAGAAAAGAAAAATGAAAGGGTAACCTTAGATCTATAATATGGAGAAAGACAAAGGTGTAGGGTCATCTGCCAAATCAGCATAAACATGTCTAATTTATGAACACGATGAAATAGAACCAACAAAAACTCAACTAATATGAAACCTAAAAATAAATTAAGGGAGTAAGTATACTTTAGCCATTGAAATGAAATAAAATAAAGGTTTAATTAGTTCAATGGTCTATTAAAGACATTTTAAATTTCACAATGGTTCTTAAAGAAAAAAATGTCCGGATTTGTCCCTCAACTACATGACTGTTAGTCACAATGGTCCTTTCCGTTAGTTTTTAACGCCAAATGTATTAGGTGGACCAACATTACATGTGGTCCACCATAGATCTCAATAAATCATTTAGTTTAACTCGTTTGATCTTTATTGGCAAAAAATAGCCATTGAATTTTGAATGTCCATTATATCTAATAGTACACCATTATCAACTAATTTTTTCTCTATTTCTTCATGTTCTTCTTCACCATCATCTTCATAACAACTTCAAATAAAATCCAGATCTTCAAATAAAACCAAAAAATCAAAACAAAAAAAAAGTTTGAGAAATTGAAACCCACCCAAATAAAATCAACAAGATTTCTAAGCAAAGGGGGCAAAACTAAATCACAGTCACAGCAAAATGGAACAAGCAAGCACAAATCCATCTCAACAACACATACCCAAATAAAATCAGCAAGAGGTGAGGGGAAAAACTAAACCGCTGCAAAAGGATGCTATGGCACTTACTCTCTCCGTCATCATCTCCAATTAAATCATTAAGCATCACCGTTTTGACTTATGAGAATCATCATCAGAAATAACAGCCACAAACACAACAACAATCCAATGACAGATCAAAAATCAATTATCTCAGAAACAAGAGCAAAAGAAACCCTAGAAAATTCATGTCTAATTCGTGTTGCTGGTGACGCTTGTTGGCGACCTGCAAAACGAGATTTGTGAAGTTTGCATGTCTAACGGGGAGGACCATTGTGACAAACGGTCATATAGTTAAGGGACCAAAACGGACCTGTATTTCTTTAAGGGACCATTGTGAAACCGAAAATGTCTTTAAGGGACCATTGAACTAATTAGGCCTAAAATAAATGCACCAGTTCTTGATTTACGAGTTTATCTATGCAAGTTATACCAATAATTTATTATGTAATAGGATCGGGTGAATGCACATAAGCATCCTAGGATAATGATGAATAGCCACAAAAGGTATTGCAAAAAGAATTTAAGGTATGGTATTTTGTTAGAAACAAACCAAAATTTATCACCAAACATTGCAGGTTGGAGTCATAACCATACTAGACCCACTCACACTATATACAAGAGTTAGTAGCACAAACCAATATAAAGCTTCAATAAGTCGTGTGACATCGGGCTACTTTTTTCCCTTATTTTGAAACTGGGTTACTTCTTTCCCTGATATTTGATTTTTCATAACCCTCGAAAAGAATAGATTGCTATACTCCATTACCTCAGGTAAATCTTTCTAGATGCGTTACCTGGGATCTTTGCCTCACATTGATCGTTGACTTTTCCCTGTAATAATATGATGATGAATTTGCATTAGACTCGGATGGTTTGACAGCTAAGGAGCATTTAAACAAAAATGTGCCGAAAAGAAAGAAAGTAAAAAGCAATTTACAACCAAGTCACAAAACTGAAGTTAAATTCTCTATTCCAATTGCAAGATCAAGATGCGTGAGTTAAAACAATTTTGCCAAATAGCAGCTATAGGCTGCAATACTACAGTGTAGCAGAATTTGAACAAATTGTTATTTTCTGTGACACACTATTTAGTAAAAAGTGTTGTCAAATAACCGCTATTGTGGCACTATTGTGCTGCAGCGTAGTTGAAATATTTTTAAAAAATGGTATTTTTCCACAATCCGTGACTGACAACACTGGTTTCTGGTGTTACAAATAGAATGAAAATATGATCACAAGTTGATTACAATAATTACGAATTTCCATCTCTCAAGAGAACGACAAATAGAAAGGAAGAAAGAAATATTTTGCAAGTCATGCAAGAAAATGAAGTTGACCGAAAAGATTGTTATCAAACTTCATGAAGAAACATGAACAAAACACTTGACCAATCACATTCCCTAGAAGTTTCCAGGAGAATAGATCCTTGAAAATATCAGTTAACAAAAGGATATTAGAAATTGACAGATATCTCAATTAAACAATTTTTTAATTATTTGTACATTCAACTAGAACTCACAATGCATGATATATTAGAAGTCCAACAAATCTCCTAAAATAATATTCTTTCAAATTAGGACTTCCTTGTTATCTCTCTGATTAGTTTTATTTGCTTTTTCTTAGGGTCATGTCTAGCCCCCCCTCTTTTGTACATAATTTTTTTTCGTTTTATATATTATTATTATGAGATATAGGTTCGGTTCGGGAAGGAATGTTTAGGGGTGCCAACATAGTTGGAATGTCTACTCATTTCTTGAAGCCGGGATGCTCTTAACTTATCGAAGAAAAAAAAAACAAAACAAAAGAATAGTGAAATTGACTATAAATACCAGTATTGTCAAAGCCGCTGTTGCTGCTTTGTCATCCTTGCGCTGACGATTCTGTTCTGTAGGTTTCTGACTTTTTAAAATGCCCCTCGCAAGAGCACCTTTTTCATTGCAGTTTCGATTCACTGTCAATTTCCTCGTAGCATTCTCTTTCCCCTTGTCAAGTGTCTTATTAGCACCGGCACTAGAATTGTTTTTGTTGACTTTGCCTGGTAACATAATACTTGAACGCACAGACTGACTTTTGACCTGTGAAAATGTAAACCCAGCATTCTTAGCAAACATGTATCTTATTATTTCTAAGCTATAAATATATTAATCAATAGCAAGGAAAGGAATAATTGTGATGAGTGATGACTAACAAGATAACCGTCACTTAATACAAAGGGAGGAACCCAAAATTCCTAATAAAGAAGATATAATAATGCATTTGATAATGATTTGGTAAATTTATTTTCAATATTAAACTAATCCTCGGTATATATATGACCGGTCAAATTAGCAAAGTCATTCACAATTGAATAAAGATATAATTCTTCATGTCAAATTATATAAAATGAAAGACTTGCTTCTCACCAATGAATTTGCAACATTGATGTTACTTCCTGTAATGGAAGATGTCTTGGATTTATTACCAAGATTGCATTTGTTCTTATTTGCAGGATTCATTGCAACCACATCTTTCTTATCTGTGATTTTCTCCCTCAGCTGCTTTGCTACAAACTTAACTTCATAACTAGTATTTGAACATGACCCAACACTAGACTTCCCAGAAGATGATTTATGACTTCTTGATTTCATGTTACCAACATCCATCTCTACTTTTGAGACTTCTTGTGTTACATAACTTTTCCTAAAACTAATACTATTCACTGATGAACTTCCACTCTTTTGATCACATGGTTTACTAGACACCTCCGTATATTTATGCTGGTCATGAACGCATGAGGATTCTACTGTAACCAAACTTTTCCGAAAGCTAACGCTTCTAACCGACGAACTTTTGCTTTTCTCATCACATGATACCTTCTTATGCCCCTTATAATCCTTCCTTTGCATCATGTTCTCAGATGTAATGCTGCAACGGGGCTTGGACGTAGCTTTTCCCCTGGCATTGTGTTCAAAAGTCAACCCCGACGTCTCACTCATGAATCCTTTTGACCTACTAACATTTGATGTTGATTTGGCCTTCACTTCATGACCAAAGCTGGAACCTTGTTTGAAGCATCTCCCCTTGCTTAAACCCTCCTGTTTATCCAGCAAAGCATTCAGATTAATACCTTTCCCCCACTTCTTATTGTTATAGTATTTTCCTCTTGATTTCGAAACTGAAGAAGAAAGCACCGGCGATGCTACCACCTCACCAGAGTGAGCAAACTTTGATTTCAACTGTCGGGCAGACAACTGGTGGAACCTGAAAATTATTTTATCACAACATTGTACTCAAACACTATTCAGTAAAACCCCGAACCCGCTATGGAAAACCCAAAAAAAATTCCAACAAGATCCTTACGGGTGGCTTCTGTTGAACCAGTCATCATCAGCTCTGCAATACAACCAAAACAAAATCAAAATCAAAACAAAATAAAATAAAATAAAAATCAAAACAGAATATTAATTCGAAAGTAGAATCCAAACTCACTCACATATTTTCATAACCAGACTTAGCTTCAACAATCAAATCTGCCCACATAGGTGCTTCAAAATGTTCCTGTATATCATGCAATTACAACTAAAAACTCAATTTTCATCCTTAACAAAATAAATTAGTAATTAATTAACACTAAAATAAATAGCTGTTAATGTAGAATTGAACATGTGGTGAAATTGGAAACATATTCTGCAAAATTGCAAGAAGGTTTGTTTCAATTTCATTTGGTTACCCTAAATTGAATTCATTACATTATTACTTTCACAATTTTTTTTACTCTGTACCATAAAAACGAAACACAGATAATTTCCGAGAAGCTGAAAAAACTGCATAATCAAAATTCGAAAACCTAAAAAATGTGCGATGAAAATGAAATTGATAAGTAGTGAGAAGAAAGTGATGCTTACCAAAGCAATGTTCGAAAACAAATGATTTTTAAGATTTTAAGAAATCTGAAGAAAGTGCATAAGGAAAAAAAAAAAAAAACCCAAAAAATGTGTAATGCGGAATCGAAGAAATGAGAAGAGAGTATTGGTTACCAGAAAAGCCCAGTGATCGATGACGTTCCCGTTCTTCTTAGAAGCTTCCATGAATCTCAAATCAAGAAGACTATGAAAGCGTTTCTATTCTAAAACTCACCTCACTCAGTTCAGTCGGTATTCCGTATGTATAAATTAGTGTTCAAAATCATGAAATTCTAACGACTATACCATTTTTTCCTTTAAAAAAAAAATTTCCATAGCATTTTTTAAAAATAAAAAATGATTAAATAAGTTTTTTTTTTTTGTTTAAATTCAAATTACAACAAAGTGTTTCATTCAAATCGGATCACAATAATTTTAAGCGGGTTAAATAAATTTGTAGTCCTTCAAAAATTATCAAATTTTATTTTTAATCTCTATAAAAAAAAAAAACCTGATAAGTCTTGGTCTACAAACTTATTATTTGAAGGTCTATTAATTGATGGTCACAGGGTTACTGAAAGGATAACAGTGTCACAAGTTAGAAACATAAAAGACTTTGTAGCAAAAAAAAAACATAAAAGACCTATTTATTACTTAAAAAAAAATTAAAACCTAAAAGTTACAAACCGTAACTTAAAGATCCTTGAATGCATTTGACATATTATATGTTTTGTTGAGTTTGAATTTTGTTAATAATAGTGAAAACTCCATTGTTAGAGAAGAATTTTTTTATTGATAATGAGAAAATTATCAACATTTTGAGAATAGAAAACATCGCAGAAAACAATTTATGATATATAAACCACCCTAAAAAAATGAAATGTTATTTACATATTTATTGTGACAAATTTATATATAGTTTCCCCACTATTCAAAAGTTTCAGCTCCGTCAATGATCCTTCACACCCTATTTATCAAAACATTAAAAAAAGAAGAATAACAGATTCGTACGAAGTACAAGTACGGGAGAGTCATATAACACTCGTGCAAAGAGTGTAAAATCTCATGTCCTTATGAAGAGTTTCTGGTCATCAAAGAACGTGTACAGAGGACTACAAAGCAGACAAAGAGAGAACTGAAGAGTCGCGAAAAAAAATAGGAGAAAAAAAAATTGTAAAATACATGTGTCCCTTTGTTTTTACTTTTTCAAAAAAATAAAAAGGCTAAAATGCAGTTTTACCCCCTGTTTTGAAAAATGCGGAATTTTACCCTCCCCTATTTTAAAATGCGGAATTTTACCCCCTATTTTATAATTTGTTGGATTTTGCCCCCCACCAAAATTCTGCACAAAATCTGCTTCTAATCCTCAAGTTCAAAGTTTCGCACAGAATTCAATTTGGATCAATAATTAACAAAATTGATACCAAAATAACCGTAATCGAGTTAGCTTTCCACAAAATCAAACCCCACTAAATTTGGAGTTTCACAGAGAGATTAATTACTGTTTTAGTGAAGGTCTGTCCAATTACTAATTATGCAGAAATCTACTTGTGACCTTCAAATTCAACATTGTCTACCGAACCCATCGTAACTCCAAATTCGACGAAATTGAAATGTCAACAAGGGTAATTTCGTTAGCTTTCCTTACATGTAAATACTATTCAAAAATGAGCTACGAGGTGAGAGGCATGACGAAAATACCAGTAGTAGTTTCATACGATAATTAATTTGGACAGAGCTTCACTAAAAGGTAATTAATCTCTCTCTATAACTCCAAAGTTAGTGGAGTTTGATTATGTGGAAAACTAACTCGATTGCGGTCATTTCGGTACCAGTTTGGTGAAATATTGATCCAAATTGAGTTATGTGCAAAACCTTGAACTTGCTCAGAAGCAGATTTTGTGCAGAATTTTGGTGGTGTTGGGGGGGGGGGCAAAATCCAACAAATTATAAATAGGGGGTAAAATTCCGCATTTTTCAAAACAGGGGAGGTAAAACTGCATTTAAGCCAAACAAAAACTATAGGTTTTTTGTCCAAATGAAAAGGTTTTGGTTGCTAACACTTTTATCTAATGTAGACTAGAGGTAAATCAAAACAAAACATTGAATATAACAACACTTTTTTGGGTTTTGCTATCCAAAAAGGTTTAGTAGCACAGCTTGTTGTCCGTCTACCTTTTGTTCATATGTAATTATTATAATTATAATATATAAAAGCAAGGGGGCAAAATCCAACAAATTATAAATAGGGGGTAAAATTCCGCATTTTTCAAAACAGGGGAGGTAAAACTGCATTTAAGCCAAACAAAAACTATAGGTTTTTTGTCCAAATGAAAATGTTTTGGTTGCTAACACTTTTATCTAATGTAGACTAGAGGTAAATCAAAACAAAACATTGAATATAACAACACTTTTTTGGGTTTTGCTATCCAAAAAGGTTTAGCATCACAGCTTGTTGTCCGTCTACCTTTTGTTCATATGTAATTATTATAATTATAATATATAAAAGCAATGTGTATTCCATTTAAAAAAAAACCAACACTTGAATATTAAAATCTTTGAGTTCAGCGACAATATACATACCCATCACTGGTTTTCCACCATGTTAAGGAAGAAAGAATATACTGAAGCAGACTATACCAATCAATACAGCTATGCTACAAATCTACAACTACGCACAATCTATAATTCTTCCACGGCTCCACCATTAACAAAATTGCTAGATATACAATTTCATGCCTTATACCAAGTATCACAATGATAGCACTTTTATCTAGTGTTCAAGCAACATAGTGAGATATAAAGGAAGAAACTCTTCAAAATGACAGAGTTCACGACTACAATCATTTTGCCACTATTTGCTGTGTCTTCAACATTCATGGACTTCAGCGAAGAGACTGCTTGAAAACTGCATGCTATTATGCTTTCAAGCTTAATTTCCCCCACCATGTCCATCGACTTTTTTCGGTTTCAGAAAGCCTTGCTTTTGTCTCCCGTAATCTAACCTTGTATTGTTTCTTCCATCCCTCAAATCTTTGCTTAAGTTTCCGAAGTTCATCAGCAGAATTTGTGTTGGAAGACTGCCCTGGTTTAACCTCATTCAAAGCTTTAACTTCATCATTGAAGGTCTGTCTTCGCTGCTCAAATTCCTTCATCAGATTGCTCACTGTAGTCAAAGCACCATTAGTCTGCCTCCCTGCATCAGCGACCGAAAAACAACTAGAAAGCTTCATAGGTGTGCTCCCATCAGTTGTTCGAGATTCCATGGAAGTAGCATGTTCAGAATCATAGTAGCGAGGTGACACAAGATCATGTCTTACAGGTTGAACAGTGCCATTCTCTGAAGCATGGTTCTTTCTAGCAGCAACAAGACTCGTCTGCATTGAAATTGCAATTAGAATCAACTATAACGACACATTAATTTATCAGCCACGATTTTTACTTATTAGAAATGAGAAAGTTAAATCAATTTGAATATCAAACAAACATGTGTTAACAATTCTGGCTTATTTAAGAAAATACATGCTATCAAAGTTAAATTTTGTTGTCACAAGTTTTAAACTGAGTCTAACTCATCCTTGCAGAACTGGTAGTAAGTTGTAAGGTGCTGGATGCACTTCTTTATAAACTTTTTTTAGGCCTTAGCTCTTTTCAATGTCGGATATGGGCTAACCGAATATACCCCTTGCCAACAATACTACTAGGCTTGCCATCATAAAAATTGGATTTGGTACAACTCATCCATACAAAACCGACTTGCAAGGTGATGTCCTTCTTTATAAACTATTTTCAGACCTTATATTTTTTTTCAATGTGGGTCTTGGGTTTGCATTGAAAATGGTTGATTGTAACTGACTTTATATGACAATTTTAACTAAAACAGTTGGGACAGCTATCCCAGCTAACTATGCATAGTTAACAGAGGTAGAAGTGTGGTAAAATTAAACACTTAAAACTATAAGTTATTATATTATAGTCTCATTTTTGGGATATAAATGTTATTTGGTTAGTAACAGGAGGGGATAGAAGGAAATAGCTAATGTAGACTAAAGGTAAATCAACTAATTAAAAGTTTGGTGTTATATTAACAGCATCATTTCAGTAACATCCATGATTATGTCAAAAAATGAGGCCTAGCCTAAACTGAAAACTTACTTGCAAAGATGCCATCTGCTTTTGCCATGCCTCCTCCATTGACTTCATCTTCGCTTCATATTCAACCCTCTTTCTTTCAGATTGTTTTAACTTTTCCCTCAATTCAGTATTTTCCTCTTCCTTTTGCTTGACAATTGCTTCAGCGCTGTATACCCGTTTCTGGAGTTCTGCTAAAGCTGAAGGCATGTTCTCAACCAGCTCTTTGGACAAATCCTGTTGAACCAACAAGAAAAATAAGGACTTTCATCATGAGAAGATGGGAATTTTAACAATATCGTGGAAAATATATATTATATATCCATGGAAAAAATATTTCAAAAGGTAAATATGAGAGATGTGTATTACATGCATATGCAGAATAAGTTGTAGTATGCTAAAGGGAAAAACAAAATTAAATATTTGGAATAACATGTAAATCAGTGCTTGGTACCATTTTCACTAGGAAGCTTACATAATTGTATAATTAAATTACCACAAAAATGAAGACAGAGAATATTTTGGATTTCTAATAGTTGACTAATAAAATTTGGCTGCAACAGGGTTTGCTTTTTATGTCACATATGCTTAATTAACTCATATTCTTTGAATAACCAAACAATAACTTAATTAGGGAAAAGAGTATTTTCAATGCATGACCAAACATTGTTAATAGATTTAGTTGAGGGATTAATAATTGGGGAATAATTAATAATTGCGGTAATCGAAATCACAAGTGAAACCATGACTTGAGAACTTCTCTCCATTGGTTTACAAATTTGGGTTGTATTCTTATTCTTAATTACTTGGTACTTTGTTGCCATAAACAATTCAACCGCTTATTAATCTTATACCACTTATGCAATAAAGGGCACTTGATCTAAGTGATTTTTTAGTACAACAATAGACATTTGTGAGATAAATGGTACTGAAAATTACACGAGTTTTTATTTGAAACTCCTAATTAGCCACAAGTTTTAGTCAGTAAAAAGAATAGGAAAACTAGATTTAGCGTATTTACAACAACTGAAAAATAACCAAATAGATGGAGTTGTCTAAATTAAATCATGTTGGAAAATATTTAGTTTCCTAGTTTGTTATTTCTAGGAGATT
Source organism: Trifolium pratense (assembly GCF_020283565.1). Lineage (NCBI taxonomy): Eukaryota > Viridiplantae > Streptophyta > Magnoliopsida > Fabales > Fabaceae > Trifolium > Trifolium pratense. Next base: position 25,209,855 of record NC_060065.1, read on the forward strand.
CTAAGCTTATCTATTATTTCCTTTTATGTTTGTATTCTTCCTATTTAAACCAGCCTTGAGCTGAGGAATAACACATAATAGTATTCACTTATTATTTTCTACATGGTATCGAGAGCTCCCGATTTTGGGGGTCTCGCTTCCGCAAAACCCTAGCCGCCGTCGTGTTTACAATCCGACCACGACAACTGATTTTGTGCGGCACTGTTCACCCGTGGTACTGTTCATACGGCACTGTTCATCCCGCGGTACTGCTCACCGACGACACTGTTCACGCGCACTGTTTACGGGATTACTGTTCGCGTATACTGTTCACCGGCGTTACTTTTTTCTTTGCTGCTTCCGGTACTACTTGGCTAAGATTATTAATTATGACGTTTTTTTATTCTCGACGACGATCATCCACTTTCAAATACCGTCGTGAATGCAAATATTGTCATCAGTTTGGGACATACTATTTTTCAATGTTGGAAATTACATGGTCTTCCGCGACCTTCAAATCGGAAGAACAAAGGTGGAGGTGAGGGTCATACATTCCAAGCCAGTAATTCTGATCAAGAGCAACAATCTTCTTCAATTCAGCTTTCATTCACGATGGAACAACTAGACAGACTGTACAAAATTCTTGAATCTAACACTCTTTCTGGCTCTGTTGCCCCAAAAGGTACTTCTGCCCTTTTTAGTGTCAGTCCCAGTCGTGCTTGGATAGTAGATTCTGGTGCAAGTGTTCACATGACAGGTGATTCTACTTTGTTTTCTTCTTATAGTCCATGTGCAGGTAACCATAAAATAAAAATTGCGGATGGATCCTTTTCAGCCATTGCGGGTAAAGGTTCGGTTGTGTTGTCTCCAAGTCTAACCCTTAAAGATGTTCTTCATGTCCCAAATCTATCTTGTAGTCTCATGTCTGTCAGTAAATTAGCCCAAGATAGAAATTGTCAAACTAATTTTTTCCGTACTCATTGTGTTTTTCAGGATTTGAACTCGGGGAAGATGATTGGTAGTGCTAAGGAGAGTGGAGGACTCTACTACTTCGACATTGAACCTGAATCACAACTACCTTCCAAACCAATAAGTTCATGCTTTGAATCTTTTTTAGTTCTGAATAATAATAATGATGATGTTATGTTATGGCATTCACGATTAGGTCATCCTAGTTTTCCTTATTTAAAACACTTATTTCCTGAGTTATTTCGTAATAAGGATTTGTCCTTGTTTAAATGTGAAGCATGTGAATTTGCAAAACATCATCGTTCTCATTTTCCATTACAGCCCTACAAACCATCAAAACCTTTTTCTGTTATTCACAGTGATGTTTGGGGCCCTAACCGAACGAGTACACTTTCTCATAAAAAATGGTTTATCACATTTATAGATGATCACTCAAGAGTTTGTTGGGTGTACTTGTTAAAGGGGAAATCTGACGTTTGTCAGGCCGTAAAAGATTTTGTTAAAATGGTGCAAAATCAATTTCAAACAAATATTCAAGTATTTAGAAGTGATAACGGCAAAGAATATTTTAACACAATGTTGAGTGATTTTTTTCGTGAAAATGGAATTGTGCATCAAAGTTCATGTCCTAACACTCCCCAACAAAATGGAGTTGCAGAAAGGAAAAATAGGCACTTGTTGGAGGTGGCTAGAGCTTTACTTTTCGCAAGTAAAGTACCAAATTATTTGTGGGGTGAAGCAGTTTTAACTGCTGCATACTTAATTAACAGAGTGCCCTCCAAAGTTCTTAATTTTCAAACTCCAATTCATATTTTCAAAAAATGTTTTCCTAATGATCGTGTTTCAAACGATTTGACCTTAAAAATCTTTGGTTGCACTGCATTTGTTCATGAACATAAGAATATTAGCAAACTCGAACCGCGTGCTATAAAATGTGTTTTTGTTGGGTATTCTCCAACCCAAAAGGGATATAAATGTTTTGATCCAAAAAACCAGAAAATGTTTGTCACCATGGATTCTTTGAAAACAAACCTTTTTTTGACACGCATCTTCAGGGGGGGAATTTATATGAAGATTCGTTTCAAACTGAGGACATGAGTTTTTTTAATAATTTATCTTTGCCGGTATCACAAAGTTCTAAGACTTATACTTCTGCACCAACAAAAAATGGTCATGATTCTTTATCTAATCCTACTCCTGTTATGAGTAGTGAACTTGGTGAATCCGAGCCTAAATTTTCTCATGAAGAAAACAATGAGAATCTTGAAAACGATGATAATGGTGATCTAATTGAAATGCCACAAAATAATGAGTCATATAAAGATAATAGGTTTGAAGCAGGAAACAAGACTTGGAAAGGAAAGGTTTTTGTGAGAAAGAATCACAAAGAAAGTGATGAGTCCACATCTCAACACTGTCATGAATCTGAACCGGGGGATGATCAACTTCCTAAAAAAAGAAAAGGTAAGTCTATCTCTGTTTCTGAGAGTCGTATTTTGTATCCTGATATCGATGATCCTGTGGCTGTTAGAAAACCTGTTAGATCTTGCACTAAATACCCATTGTCCAATTTTATATCATATTCAAATTTGTCTTCGTCTTTTTCTGCCTTCACCTCAAAATTGTCTAGTGTAGAGATTCCAAAAAATGTACAGGTTGCTCTAGAAGTTCCAAAGTGGAGGGAAGCTGTACTTGAGGAGATGAAAGCTCTTGAAAAGAACAAAACCTGGAGTGTTATGACACTACCGGGTGGCAAGAAGACGGTTGGATGCAAATGGGTGTTTACTGTGAAGTATAATTCAGATGGGTCAATCGAAAGGTACAAGGCTCGATTGGTGGCTAAGGGTTTTACTCAAACCTATGGTATAGACTACTCGGAGACTTTTGCTCCTGTTGCAAAATTGAACACTGTCAGAATTCTCTTGTCTCTTGCTGCTAACTTAGATTGGCCCCTACATCAGTTGGATGTTAAGAATGCTTTTCTCAATGGTGATTTAGAAGAAGAAGTATATATGGACATTCCTCCTGGCTTTGAAGACAAGTTTGGAATTGGATCAAATGTATGCAAACTAAATAAGTCTTTGTATGGATTAAAGCAGTCTCCTAGAGCTTGGTTTGAAAAATTCACTTATTCCATGAAGAAACAAGGGTACATTCAAGGACAAGCTGACCACACCTTGTTCACAAAGTTCTCACAAGATGGAAAAATTGCTGTCCTAATTGTTTATGTTGATGATATCGTCCTTACTGGAGATGATATAGTTGAAATGGCAAGAGTAAAAGAGAAATTAGCATTAGACTTTGAAATCAAGGACCTGGGATCCATGAGATATTTTCTTGGTATGGAGGTTGCTCGATCAAAAGATGGTATTGTAGTTTCCCAACAAAAATACATTCTAGATTTATTGAAAGAAACAGGAATGAGTGGATGTCGACCAGCAGATACTCCCATGGATCCTAATGCAAAACTTTGGGAAGAAGGTAGTGTTCCTGTTGATACTGGAAGGTACCAGAGATTGGTTGGGAAACTGATTTATTTGTCACACACTAGACCTGACATTGCTTTCTCGGTTAGTGTAGTAAGTCAGTTTATGCATTCTCCTTTTGAAGAACATCTTGAGGCAGTCTATAGGATACTGCGATATTTGAAAGCAAATCCTGGAAAGGGATTATTTTTTAAGAAGACTAGTGAAAGGAATGTGTCTATCTTTACCGATGCTGATTGGGCAGGTTCGATTACTGATAGAAGATCAACCTCTGGATATTGTGCCTATGTTTGGGGTAATCTTGTGACATGGAGGAGCAAGAAACAAGGAGTTGTAGCAAGAAGTAGTGCAGAAGCTGAGTTTAGAGCTATGGCTCAAGGTATATGTGAAGGATTATGGATCCACAGAGTCCTAGAAGAGCTTAAGATGAAAATTGAGCTTCCATTGAAATTATACTCTGACAGTAAAGCCGCTATTAGCATAGCTCATAACCCAGTTCAACATGACAGAACCAAGCATATTGAGATCAATCGACATTTCATAAAAGAGAAGTTAGATGCCGGAATCATATGTCTACCTTTTGTAACTTCGAGTCAGCAAACTGCAGATATCTTAACCAAAAGTTTGGCAAGACCCACCTTTGAGCATTTGATCGGCAAGTTGGGCATGACAGATATCTATGCACCAACTTGAGGGGGGGTGTTGGAAAATATTTAGTTTCCTAGTTTGTTATTTCTAGGAGATTCTAAGCTTATCTATTATTTCCTTTTATGTTTGTACTCTTCCTATTTAAACCAGCTTTGAGCTGAGGAATAACACATAATAGTATTCACTTATTATTTTCTACAAATCACAAAAAGAATAAGAATAGATTCAAGTGCACAGTAAAATACCTTAACATGAGACTTCGGTCTAGGTTTTGCATTATCATGATTTTTCTTCAATATATTGTCGCAACTAGAGTCCCTACGAACCAGCCACCCACGAATCACTGCATTAAAAGGAAATGGATAATAACCAAATCATATTCAACACCTATTTGGAAGGCAAGGATGAATAGAAAGCAGAACCATACTAACCAGATTGAAGTAATATGATTGCATGAATCTCCTCAAGTTTTTTAGAATAAATGGATATGGAAGATTTCGTCAAAAGACCATGTTTCTTTCTTGTAGTTTCTCCACGAATAACTGCAATGTGCGAATTAGCCATTTAGAAATAAACATGTGCAAATTAGCCATATAGAAATAAACTAGAACAAATATTATGTATGAATAATCACTTGTGACAAGAATTCTATGATTTGAGCCTACAAATTATATATATATATATATAGTTTTCTTAATGAATGAATACGGAGTACCAGTAAGGTCCTCAAATTTATTTTACAACAAGGCCAAACTGCAGAGGAATTTCTATTTCAACCAATATCAATTACTCTTATGAAAATTATTTACTTGAGAAATTTTCATTTCAATGAAGAAAAATATTGATGATGCCTACACTCAGTAGGTAGTTTTGTTAAAATATAAACTAATATTGCTACCGGCATTACATGATTGTAATATTGTCGCTCCATTCTTAAATTCACAGAAATAACTACGAGCTTGATGACCACGGAAGCATTTTTGAATCCGAAGAGTTCCCTGCAAAAACTGTTTTCTCTTATCCTCCAAGGCACCGATCTACAAAACAAGCCAGACCACCAGAATGATCATGTCAGAAAAACACAATATGCAAAATTATAAAGTCAAACCAAAGAAGAAATAACAGATTAAACATATAATTAGATATTCTGACAAGAAAAAATTAATGGTTCAAAAACAAAATATTGAAAAAAAGGGTTGATCATGTTTCAATGGCACTTCCAGAGCTGTGTCAAGCCATGCGGAGCATGAGCCATCTGGTTTCCTTGTAACTCAACAAGTAGTGTATACATACAACACTTTGAAGAAGGGCAGTTGAGAGAAGTGAAGTCAAGGCATGAATGTGTTTAAAATGCCAACTATGTAGAGGTTATAAATTTAACTTACGTGATGCAGGCGGGAAAACAAAATGGAAATACAAAGTAAAAACCAACCCTGCAAAGAAAATTTAGACATATACCTGCCCTGCTCGGAGATACAGTTTCGTGTAGCCAACTTGGTACATTTCAGAAGGGATATTAAATTTTTGCAAAACAGCGACTGAGGTGCTCAACGGATCCCGGGGTACATCAGTCCCAAAAAGCAGAAACTCGTACCTAGAAACATAAGGATCTGAAATCAACCCGTTATTCAAGATAATCGAAATCGTGGAAAATTTCAAAAGTTTAAACTACCGTCTGGAAAACTCTTGATGGTTCATTCGAGTAGGATATCCAGCCCTTGAAATTCTAACAGCGTCTAGAACTCCACAAGATCTGAGCTGTTGAAGGACAAGTTCATTGTCATAAATTCCAGGATGCTTCCTAGTATTTGGTTTTATACAGCGAATAAAGTGAGGAGTGCTGCTCTCCAACTGATGCATCAACTTGAACAATTGATCCTAAACGTAGAAAATTAGTTAGATTATGTTACTTCAATAATTTATTTGCATATGTTATACAGAGGATAGAGTTCATTGTCCATCATCGTGTCCTAATCTTCTGTGAAAAATCAAAGTAATAATTTCTTTCCGAATTTGAATCAAGCTAAAGCAGCATAAATGCTAAAAGATTACCTTGAAGTTTGTTCCGACACCTCTCTTCTGTGAGTATAATGCATCAAAATGGAAAGTGGAATTTCCATGCTCCTCAGATTGGTTAAACACTTCGGAGAACAAATTCAGCAGTTCACAATTACATGATGAAATGAGTTGAATGGAATTAGAAGACAACATATCTCTGTTCTTTTCTATAAAGCCATTTGTATCATACAAAACCTGATAGAGGCCCATATGTAAGTAAAATCACAAAAAAGATATACAAAAAAGAAACAACTATAACAGATATTAGAACAGAGATTTCTCATATTTGATCTACATCAGTTAATAATTAGATTTTAGTGACCATGATTGTCAATGTCTTACAATACATGCAAGTCATTTTTCAATTCAAAACAAAACTGAATTCAATATATACAAATCTTTTTGTGAGTCTACTTTGGAGTTTGGGCATGAATTCAATAGATACATTTTCTTTTCAACTCTATAGTCGGTAACTTTTCTTTTGTTATTTTCATTTATGACTTGAATTATTGAGGTTTGTATACAACATATGAGCTTATCATTTTGAATACGTATCTTGAAAAAATGCCTTTTGGGAAATACATCTTTTAATTAATGATTTGAATCTCAATTTGATAACTATGTTCGCAACAACTAAATTCCAGAACTTCTTAGATAGTGGTCAGAAACTAACCTCCCCTGCATAATGACGAACACTGAAAGCTCCACCTCTTTCCACTTTGAAGCAATGATTAGCATCCAGGAGATTCTTTAGTTTATTAGAAAATGTTAAATCAGAAGCCTCGGTGAGATTTGATTCCTCATCCAACAATGAGAATAGACTGAGAGGTTTCTGCACATTAAATCAAAATGGTCTATTTAATAGAAAGGGATAATTCCTAGAAATGAATGAAACAACAACTATAATAAAAGTTCAATTTCCAGGGAAAGAGGAATAACTCGCTAAACCATTTAGACAACTAAACCAACTTACCTTCTCAAATAAATCCAAGCACTCTTGATTGTCCTCAAAATCTAACTCTGTACAAACAATGCCGTCCGATTCACAGTCCTGACAAAATATGTAAATTGCATATCAAGCCTGTGATGAACACATGCTTAGCACTGGATTCATTTTTCACTCAGATCAAAAATAGTTCAATTTACAGATCTACGAAAATAATACCAAACAACTGACTCTTTGATAAGATATCCTTCTTGATTAAACTATATTATGTAAATAGCATACCACAATTTAATCCCCCATGAATGTATTTTAACTACAGAGTTGACATAAGAGAATATGGTATTACTCCCATTGCACTGTTTTTTTGTTAGTATTTGCCTATTTGGAAATAACTTTGGAAGTCAGGTTAAATCGGCCTTGTTCTAGGAATTCACACTAAAGCATTCTTAAGACATTAATTAATAAAAGAATTCAGAGCTATTTCACATTATATTGTTCAATATTTTAAGGTGTTCAGCACCAAATATCCGGTAATATTAGCACTTAACATAGATTTACTGACCTCCTGCTCAAGTTTAAACAGATGCCGATTAAAATGTTGTTGAAGCCTCTCATTGGCATAATTTATGCAAAACTGTTCAAAGTTGTTTTTCTGAAAAGAGAAACAAGAAACTATAAGAACATATACCACACACAGTCTTTGAAGCATATGCATGTTAATACAAATTGAATACCTGGAATGACTGAAACCCATAAAAATCAAGGATACTAATGAATTTCTCTGTATATTTTTCACCCACTTCAAGTGACTTGTTAACTTGTTGTACAAGCCATTCAAACAAGCTTGCATAAATAAATTTG